>NC_081562.1:22553447-22597326 GCF_022355385.1 Mustela nigripes
GGGGAAGCAAGCTCCCTGCTGAGCAGAGAGCCCGATGTAGGGCTCCATCCCAGGACCCTGGGATCATGACCTGAGCCAAAGGCAGAGGCTTTAACCCACTGAGCCACCCAGGTGCCCCGATTAATTTTTTTTTTTTTAAGTAATCAGGAGAGATGGAAAAAATTCAAGACAGGGGACATCTTGAGTTGAGGAGAAAATTCTCCTTGTGAGAAGAACGGCTGGCCTAGATATAAGTCAGTCACCAAGAGGATGGTGGGGTACACCGTCTTTCTGCAGATTTCCATGATAGAACGTATAAGAGAGACAGAGAGTTCAGAATGGGGACAGAGCTGACTCCCTCATTGAGTCTCTATCCATCTGCCTGCCTGTTTTTCTAGCTCTGACTTATTCAGTGACTTTTCTTGCTCTAAGAGCTGAAGATACAAGGTGGTACAGGAAGGCAGAGTTCTACCATATCTCAGTACCATTGCCTCTCTGCCCATTAGGATGCTTCTCAGTGAACTTCATCTATGAGACTAGAAGGATTTTTAATGGGTGTATCTATTCTTGATCACAGTAGAGGCACAAATGGATACAATGTGAACAGAGGGATTCTTGAGTCTATAGCTTGTCCCATTTAAAAAATCACAACCCTTTCTGTGTTAGAAGCACAGTACAACAGACAAAGATATTCCTTAGCCATTGTCTTGTTTCACAGCCCCCAACTCCTTAATTCCTGGCCAACAATTCTTGGAGGTAGAGAAAGAGAGCCAGGGCAAGGCTTGCTGCACCATTTTGGAAACAGAGAAGCAAATTCAGAGGTTGAACAACTTGTCTGGGTTCCATGGGTAGTGAATGGCAGAGCAGGGGTTCGAACTCAGGTCTGTCCGAGTCTAAATCCCATGCTTTTCCTCTATATTCTACAGTACATCTGTTCAAGTCTTTTGATTCAAGACTCCAAACAAGGTTCTGCTATGGAGAGCAACATGACTTGAAAGTGATCATTCTTGTTTGTTTTAGTACCAAAGGCAGCATTAAAAACTATTTGATATATAGTCGTTTTAGTTCATAGCCTGAAATTAAAACTGTAAAGTAATTTCCTCTCTCAGTTTTAGAGGCAGCTTCTTGCTGTGACTATTATTAGTGGGCTTTCAATATTATCATTGAAGTAGGGAATCTTGCAAATCAAGCAGTGACTCATTGTAAATGAGCGAGAGACTAAATAATGCTATGACGCATCATTGTTGTCAGAAGGCTCAGGAAGTCTAGACTTTTAAAATGGGTTGTTTTCCCCATGGACTGAGCTCATCTTCCCTGGGTGGTACAGCTCATGTCTGGAACAAGGAAGTCTATACCCTGGGAAGGGAAAGAGGCTGGCTTGCTCTGTGTCATACCTTATTACCTTATCTTTAAGAGCAGGACTCAGGAAACTACAGCCCCCAGGCCAAATATGGCCCACTCCGTCTTTATAAATTAAGATTTATGGGAACACAGCCACCCTCGTGTGTTTACTATCGTCTGTGGTTGCTTTCTTGCTACCATGGCAGAGTTGATAGTTGCCAGAGAGACAATATGGCTGCTAAGACTGAAAATATTGATTAACTGACCCTTTACAGCAAAGTTTGCCAAGCAACTGCTCAAGACTCTTTGGCAGATGCAGTCATTAAAATGCTTATTTTGAAAAAGGATTGGTCAAATATATATCAACTTTTGAGAATTGAAACATAAGCAAATGATCATAAAAGAATACAGTATAAAACTCATCAGGCAGATTAAAACCTTGGTACAGATTTGGGTTTTGACTTTTCCAGGTTAATTTTATTTCTTTGCAGGTAGGTTTTTTAAAAAAATTTTTATTTTTTTATAAACATATATTTTTATCCCCAGGGGTACAGGTCTGTGAATCACCAGGTTTACACACTTCACAGCACTCACCAAAGCACATACCCTCTCCAATGTCCATAATCCCACCCCCTTCTCCCAACCCCCCTCCCCCCAGCAACCCTCAGTTTGTTTTGTGAGATTAAGAGTCACTTATGGTTTGTCTCCCTCCCAATTCCATCTTGTTTCATTTATTCTCCTCTTCTTCCCACTTGAGCCCCCTTGTTGCATCTCGCAGGTGGGGTTTTTTTTTTTTTTTGTTCTTTCCAGGGTTTTCTCTAAGGGTCTGCTGAAGCTTCAAGCTACTCAGTGTGATTCTTCTCAATATGTTTGGGAACAATCTATCCTGCACTCTGAAAAGGGTTATTAGTAGTTTACCTTAATTATCTGAGTCATCTGCCAAAAAAGAAAATGAATATTTGCTGGTTTCCGCTTTTAAGCATTTGGAAGTTTCCAGAGTCAATAAGCTGTTCCCCCTTCATTTTGTTGTGCAGCTGAAGTAAGTGACAGAATGAGACCTGACTTTTGTAATTGATTTATAAAGTTAGTCTCAGGATGAACCGAGTATCTTTTCAAATGGGAAGCTGGCCTGCAGAGGTGGACGGTGCCCATCTAATAGCAGCCATATGGGCTTCTCAAAATAGGCAGCCACCATATCATGTTTATTTTGTCTGCTTTGTAGAAATGTGCTCATCGTCCAAAAAGCCTGTGGCTGATTGAATCCAAACATTTATTGCAGTTAAGAAAGAACTCATGGCTGAATACAGGAAAGAGAATAATGGTCTGATGGCCCATACAGGGCCGTGGGAATTTCAATTTGAGCTCTGGCACGAATGCCCCCACGTGTGGGCCCCCGCAGGAGGATTCTTTCTCTTTACTTGAAGGCTAATTTAGCTGTCAGTGTTTCCTTCTTACACTTCATTGTTCTTTCTCTAGTCGACTTTTTAATTTCTTGCTATGAGTAAATCCTCTGATTTAAAGGAAAAAAAAATAACAACCCACAATTCATCTTTGTAGGGTTTAACTGTTTTGCTTTGCTTCTATCTCACGGATACTTAGTTGCTCTGATTGCTGTTTTTCCCGAGCTCAACGAACCCACTTAAGACAAATGTGGAGACTCCGGTAAGAAATCACAACCAAAGGCAAGGTACGCCCCCTACCCCGTCTTGTAGAGCCCATTGCCAGTCACTTGGGAAGTCTGAGGAGATGAGGCAGCAGTAGAGAAAAGCATATGGTCGATGGAATACATCCGAGATACAAGTGCCAAATTACCAGGACACAGCATGATAAGCCTGGAACCCAATCTTCAAAAGCTTTGTTGAAGGAAGAAACTTAAAAAAAAAAAAAAAAAGCAAACTCCAAACCTTTGGATGAGCGATGCCGCTAAACGAGCTGACAGCAGAAGTAATTTAAAAGAGGAAGCCGGAGCCAATGTTCGAATACGAGGGGGAAGAACAGCCGCTACATTGGCAGTCGGAGAGCAAGGGAAGAGGCAGAGAAGCAGCCAGAAAACCAAATTCTGCAAACATTAGCAATTTATAAAATACCCACAGAGTGTGAGTACATAACAAATACAAACAGACCAAGGAGCAAATTGCTGAGCAGCCTGCCCAGGTATGCCAGGGAAGGGCTCCCCGCTCTCCCTAGCCTCACAGAGCCTGGCGAAGGCAGCCCGTGACTTCTGCGGAGCAAAGGCGGGGAGGAAGTGCAGAAGGCGGTATTTGGAAGTTGGTGGAGACTGAGTACATGGAGGCTTTGAAACATGCCACTTTTCAGATTAGGTCTGATGAATCATTGCCCAGAACAGTGGTGGGATCTGCCCCTTTGGGAGCCCCATGGTGTGAATAGTATCTGGCTGGCATCACCACTCTGGAGAATAATAGTTCAGGATCTTAGATACCACGATGGCCCTTGATGTCGGAGACTGCTCTTTCACCTCTGCATTCCCTGTACGTCCAATATTGTGCTCAGTGCGTATTTGATGTTTCAACCATGTGTGTTGAATGAATGACCATAGGCTTTAGGAGGAAGTGACAGAGAGTTAACACTGTGGTTAAGGGGACCAGCCGCGGGTAGGTGCACATTCTGGTTGTGGCACTTACCAGCTGTGTGACCTGAAGCAAGTTAATTCTGTTCCCTGACCTCTGGTTTTTCCATGTGTATAATGATATGGATGTCACAGTGCTATGAGGATTAAACGCACGAGTGTGTAGAGCGTGCCTGTGTAGTGTGTGTCTCAGGCCTAAAAAGCATCTAAAAATGGTAGATGTTGTTAGGTAGGCTATTTGTAGTCTAACAGAGCAACTTAAAGGTGACTAGTACTGCTCCTGGAGTATAAGGAAATGTGATAAAAGGAGAGGGCTATGGGTAGAAAGAGAGTTGAATGTGCAGCTCAACTGGGTCAGGGCAGATTGGGACCAAGACAGTGAATCCTAAGTTGAATTTGGAGGCCTACTATGTGGCGTCGGGTAAGACTGAGCTTAAATAAACCATATGGAATCAAGAAGGGTGACTCGGGGTCCTCTAAGCTAACTGAACCTTGGTTTCTTCACTTAAAAATGGGGGGAGTTAGACTACTAATTGGTTACTAACATATCATGGTTCTAGAATAAACTTGAATTGAGACAGATTTTAAAGGATATGTTAATAAGTCCAACAGATCAGTGACAGGACCAGAATTGGAATCCTGTCTTCTCACTCCCCTGAACTAGCCCCAGAGGTAAAGGGCATTTAATTTCTCATGCATTCTTCATATAATTAGGTAAAAAGTGTTTGAGGGAAGATAAGGGATGCCCTAGGTATCCGTTTCTCTTCCTCAACTTGCTGCTTTCCATGATATGGGTTGTTATTAGACTGATGGAAAAAATATTGCCTCTGCCCCCATGGTCCTTGGGCTCAGAAACTCACTAGAATTCAATCCTGAGAAAGACAGTGCCCCATGCTTTGTATACTATCACACACAAAAAGTAATACAATCATTAAAAAATAATCATCCTGAATTTTTGATGGCACTCTGCTGCTTGCAATTTTATTATTCATAGGTGTTAGTTTTGCAATTATAAAACATGTTGTTGGTATTTTCGAGCGGATTCTGACATCAAGTTTGGTTTGCCAATAGATGAGATGAACATGTTAAGGAAAACAAGACGATGACAATGGATAAAATCCCATTTGGTTTCTACGGCTAATAATCTTGTTCAGAGCACAAGATATTTGAACACCATAATATGATTTCCACATTAAAAGCACGTTCCAGTCAATTCAAAAATTAAGTAAATAGAGCGGAGGCATAGAGTTCTACTAACCCACCAATGTCATAAATTTAATGATTTTAGCAGCTCAAGGAAAATAGGGATTGGTGTCAGACCTCACATCCTAATGTGTTATTGCTTTTAACAATGATTATTTGTCATTTATCTGACACCAAAGGTGTGAACTGCACATTATAGGAGTCAAAGGTTTTGCATAAAGCAAAACAAAGCCTCTTTCTCCAAGGGTTACACTTTGAAAGTGTGCAAGTGACTCATGAGAATGTGTCAAAAAACCAACGAGAGGCCTGGGGCTAATATATCTGATGTTGGCATTGGAAAGGACACATTTCTCATAAAGGGAAACCAGGAATGTTTCTGTAAAACCACTAAGCTCTTCTAAAATGAAATAGGTTATAGAAAAATCTAGAATTTTCTTTGGCCACCACTCATGGTACAAAATGGTCTTGGACATCTATAATTCCTGTACATTTTCTTCCAGGATCTTATAGAGGTTTGGAAGAATAATGGAAATGCACACATTTTAATCTCTGATTTATCCGTGGAAGAATTAAGCTTTCAAGCATATTAGTAAGTTAGTAAAGGTTTTGTGATAAGTCTTATATTCCGGACTGTACGTTTAAAAAATATTACTTATTCCATATGCGATGAAACTTGTTCAGGAAGGGTTCATGCTGCTTACCCTGTCACTCCTTCAGAGATCAGAATTTTTTTTCTTAAAGATTTTATTTATTTGACAGAGAGAGATGACAAGCAGGCAGAGAGAGAGGAGGAAGCAGGCTCCCTGCTGAGCAGAGAGCCCGATGCGGGGCTCGATCCCAGGACCCTGAGATCATGATCTGAGCTGAAGGCAGCGGCTTAACCCACTGAGCCACCCAGGCGCCCCCAGAGTTCAGAATTTTTAGAGCAATTGTCAATTGGGTCTGATCACCATTAGCAACAGCAGTAGAAGCAGTATCCCCAGATTTGTGGTACTCCTCTCTTATTTGGAGTGGTTCTTTTAACATGGAACTCTAAAAGATCACCAATGATTATTTGAGAAGAGCTGAATCTACTAGAGGAAAAAAAAATGGTACAGTCTACATAGCAAGAACGTTAAGCTGCAAACAAATCACACTGATAAACATAGTGCCATGGTCTAGAGCCATTTCTATTTCCTGTGAATCTCTCTTAAAACTGAGGTATTAATTAAATATATAAAGGCGGAATCACAGTCCTGTTTGGGTTCTTTTCTTCTTTTGGCATCTTGAGTCTGTGTCATGAGTTTTGGCACCCCCATTCTGGCCCGTGTTACACATATCCAAGCCAATGTAGGAAGCAGACTTGTCAGGCTTTCCATCTGCAATTTTTTTTTTTTTTTTAAATTTTAATACTTTATTTTTTTTTAATTTTTTATTTTTTATAAACATATATTTTTATCCCCAGGGGTACAGGTCTGTGAATCACCAGGTTTACACACTTCACAGCACTCACCAAATCACATACCCTCCCCAATGTCCATAATCGCACCCCCTTCTCCCAAACCCCCTCCCCCCGGCAACCCTCAGTTTGTTTTGTGAGATTAAGAGTCACTTATGGTTTGTCTCCCTCCCAATCCCATCTTGTTTCATTTATTCTTCTTCTACCCACTTAAGCCCCCATGTTGCATCACCACTTCCTCATATCAGGGAGATCATATGATAGTTGTCTTTCTCTGCTTGACTTATTTCGCTAAGCATGATACGCTCTAGTTCCATCCATGTTGTTGCAAATGGCAAGATTTCATTTCTTTTGATGGCTGCATAGTATTCCATTGTGTATATATACCACATCTTCTTGATCCATTCATCTGTTGATGGACATCTAGGTTCTTTCCATAGTTTGGCTATTGTGGACATTGCTGCTATAAACATTCGGGTGCATGTGTCCCTTTGGATCACTACATTTGTATCTTTAGGGTAAATACCCAATAGTGCAATTGCTGGGTCATAGGGCAGTTCTATTTTCAACATTTTGAGGAACCTCCATGCTGTTTTCCAGAGTGGCTGCACCAGCTTGCATTCCCACCAACAGTGTAGGAGGGTTCCCCTTTCTCCGCATCCTCGCCAGCATCTGTCATTTCCTGACTTGTTGATTTTAGCCATTCTGACTGGTGTGAGGTGATATCTCATTGTGGTTTTGATTTGTATTTCCCTGATACCGAGTGATATGGAGCACTTTTTCATGTGTCTGTTCGCCATCTGGATGTCTTCTTTGCAGAAATGTCTGTTCATGTCTTCTGCCCATTTCTTGGTTGGATTATTTGTTCTTTGGGTGTTGAGTTTGCTAAGTTCTTTATAGATTCTGGACACTAGTCCTTTATCTGATATGTCGTTTGCAAATATCTTCTCCCATTCTGTCAGTTGTCTTTTGATTTTGTTAACTGTTTCCTTTGCTGTGCAAAAGCTTTTGATCTTGATGAAATCCCAGTAGTTCATTTTTTCCCTTGCTTCCCTTGCCTTTTGCGTTGTTCCTAGGAAGATGTTGCTGCGGCAGAGGTCGAAGAGGTTGCTGCCCGTGTTCTCCTCAAGGATTTTGATGGATTCCTTTCTCACATTGAGGTCCTTCATCCATTTTGAGTCTATTTTTGTGTGTGATGTAAGGAAATGGTCCAATTTCATTTTTCTGCATGTGGCTGTCCAATTTTCCCAGCACCATTTATTGAAGAGGCTGTCTTTTTTCCATTGGACATTCTTTCCTGCTTTGTCGAAGATTAGTTGACCATAGAGTTGAGGGTCTATTTCTGCGCTCTCTATTCTGTTCCATTGATCTATGTGTCTCTTTTTGTGCCAGTACCATGCTGTCTTGATGATGACAGCTTTGTAATAGAGCTTGAAGTCCGGAATTGTGATGCCACCAACGTTGGCTTTCTTTTTCAATATCCCTTTGGCTATTCGAGGTCTTTTCTGGTTCCATATAAATTTTAGAATTATTTGTTCCATTTCTTTGAAAAATATGGATGGTACTTTGATAGGAATTGCATTAGATATGTAGATTGCTTTAGGTAGCATAGACATTTTCACAATATTTATTCTTCCAATCCAGGAGCATGGAACATTTTCCCATTTCTTTGTGTCTTCCTCAATTTCTTTCATGAGTACTTTATAGTTTTCTGAGTATAGATTCTGTGCCTCTTTGGTTAGGTTTATTCCTAGGTATCTTATGGTTTGGTCTGCAATTGTAAATGGGATTGACTCCTTAATTTCTCTTTCTTCTGTCTTGCTGTTGGTGTAGAGAAATGCAACTGATTTCTGTGCATTGATTTTATATCCTGACACTTTACTGAATTCCTGTATAAGTTCTAGCAGTTTTGGAGTGGAGTCTTTTGGGTTTTCCACATATAGTATCATATCATCTGCGAAGAGTGATAATTTGACTTCTTCTTTGCCGATTTGGATGCCTTTAATTTCCTTTTGTTGTCTGATTGCTGAGGCTAGGACGTCTAGTACTATGTTGAATAGCAGTGGTGATAATGGACATCCCTGCCGTGTTCCTGACCTTAGCGGAAAAGCTTTCAGTTTTTCTCCATTGAGAATGATATTTGCGGTGGGTTTTTCATAGATGGCTTTGATGATATTGAGGTATGTGCCCTCTATCCCTACACTTTGAAGAGTTTTGATCAGGAAGGGATGCTGTACTTTGTCAAATGCTTTTTCAGCATCTATTGAGAGTATCATATGGTTCTTGTTCTTTCTTTGATTGCTGTGTTGTATCACATTGACTGATTTGCGGATGTTGAACCAACCTTGCAGCCCTGGAATAAATCCCACTTGGTCGTGGTGAATAATCTTTTTAATGTACTGTTGAATCCTATTGGCTAGTATTTTGTTGAGTATTTTCGCATCTGTGTTCATCAAGGATATCGGTCTATAGCTCTCTTTTTTGGTGGGATCCTTGTCTGGTTTTGGGATCAAGGTGATGCTGGCCTCATAAAATGAGTTTGGAAGTTTTCCTTCCATTTCTATTTTTTGGAACAGTTTCAGGAGAATAGGAATTAGTTCTTCTTTAAATGTTTGGTAGAATTCCCCCGGGAAGCCGTCTGGCCCTGGGCTTTTGTTTGTTTGGAGATTTTTAATGACTGTTTCAATCTCCTTACTGGTTATGGGTCTATTCAGGCTTTCTACTTCTTCCTGGTTCAGTTGTGGTAGTTTATATGTTTCTAGGAATGCATCCATTTCTTCCAGATTATCAAATTTGTTGGCGTAGAGTTGCTCATAGTATGTTCTTATAATAGTTTGTATTTCTTTGGTGTTAGTTGTGATCTCTCCTCTTTCATTCATGATTTTATTTATTTGGGTCCTTTCTCTTTTCTTTTTGATAAGTCGGGCCAGGGGTTTATCAATTTTATTAATTCTTTCAAAGAACCAGCTCCTAGTTTCGTTGATTTGTTCTATTGTTTTTTTGGTTTCTATTTCATTGATTTCTGCTCTGATCTTTATGATTTCTCTTCTCCTGCTGGGCTTAGGGTTTCTTTCTTGTTCTTGTTCTTTCTCCAGCTCCTTTAGGTGTAGGGTTAGGTGTACCTGAGACCTTTCTTGTTTCTTGAGAAAGGCTCGCACCGCTATATATTTTCCTCTCAGGACTGCCTTTGTTGTGTCCCACAGATTTTGAACCGTTGTATTTTCATTGTCATTTGTTTCCATGATTTTTTTCAATTCTTCTTTAATTTCCCGGTTGACCCATTCATTCTTTAGAAGGATGCTGTTTAGTCTTCATGTATTTGGGTTCTTTTCAAACTTCCTCTTGTGGTTGAGTTCTAGATTTAGATCATTGTGGTCTGAAAATATGCAGGGAATGATCCCAATCTTTTGATACCGGTTGAGTCCTGATTTAGGACCGAGGATGTGATCTATTCTGGAGAATGTTCCATGTGCACTAGAGAAGAATGTGTATTCTGTTGCTTTGGGATGAAATATTCTGAATATATCTGTGATGTCCATCTGGTCCAGTGTGTCATTTAAGGCCTTTATTTCCTTGCTGATCTTTTGCTTGGATGACCTGTCCATTTCAGTGAGGGGAGTGTTAAAGTCCCCTACTATCATTGTATTATTGTTGATGTGTTTCTTTGATTTTGTTATTAATTGGTTTATATAGTTGGCTGCTCCCACATTGGGGGCATAGATATTTAAAATTGTTAAATCTTCTTGTTGGACAGACCCTTTGAGTATGATATAGTGTCCTTCCTCATCTCTTATTATAGTCTTTGGCTTAAAATCTAATTGATCTGATATAAGGATTGCCACTCCTGCTTTCTTCTGATGTCCATTAGCATGGTAAATTCTTTTCCACCCCCTCACTTTAAATCTGGAGGTGTCTTCGGGCTTAAAATGTGTTTCTTGGAGGCAACATATAGATGGGTTTTGTTTTTTTATCCATTCTGATACCCTGTGTCTTTTGACAGGGGCATTTAGCCCATTCACATTCAGGGTAACTATTGAGAGATATGAATTTAGTGCCATTGTATTGCCTGTAAGGTGACTGTTACTGTATATGGTCTCTGTTCCTTTCTGATCTACCACTTGTAGGCTCTCTCTTTGCTTAGAGGACCCCTTTCAATATTTCCTGTAGAGCTGGTTTGGTATTTGCAAATTCTTTCAGTTGTTGTTTGTCCTGGAAGCTTTTAATCTCTCCTTCTATTTTCAATGATAGCCTAGCTGGATATAGTATTCTTGGCCGCATGTTTTTCTCGTTTAGTGCTCTGAAAATATCATGCCAGCTCTTTCTGGCCTGCCAGGTCTCTGTGGATAAGTCAGCTGCCAATCTAATATTTTTACCATTGTATGTTACAGACTTCTTTTCCCGGGCTGCTTTCAGGATTTTCTCTTTGTCATTGAAACTTGTAAATTTTACTATTAGGTGACGGGGTGTGGGCCTATTCTTATTGATTTTGAGGGGCATTCTCTGAACCTCCTGAATTTTGATGCTCGTTCCCTTTGCCATATTGGGGAAATTCTCCCCAATAATTCTCTCCAGTATACCTTCTGCTCCCCTCTCACTTTCTTCTTCTTCTGGAATCCCAATTATTCTAATGTTGTTTCGTCTTATGGTGTCACTTATCTCTCGAATTCTCCCCTCGTGGTCCAGTAGCTGTTTGTCCCTCTTTTGCTCAGCTTCTTTATTCTCTGTCATTTGGTCTTCTATATCACTAATTCTTTCTTCAGCCTCATTTATCCTAGCAGTGAGAGCCTCCATTTTTGATTGCACCTCATTAATAGCTTTTTTGATTTCACCTTGGTTAGATTTTAGTTCTTTTATTTCTCCAGAAAGGGCTTTTATATCTCTCGAGAGGGTTTCTCTAATATCTTCCATGCCTTTTTCGAGCCCGGCTAGAACCTTGAGAATTGTCATTCTGAACTCTAGATCTGACATATTACCAACGTTTGTATTGATTAGGTCCCTAGCCTTCGGTACTGCCTCTTGTTCTTTTTTTTGTGTTGAATTTTTCCGTCTTGTCATTTTGTCCAGATAAGAGTATATGAAGGGGCAAGTAAAATACTAAAAGGGTGGCAACAACCCCAGGAAAATATGCTTTAACCAAATTAGAAGAGATCCAAAATCGTGAGTGGGGAGAAAGGGGATAAATAGAGGTTCAAAAAGGAAGAAAGAAAAAAGAAAAAAAAAATAAAAGAAAAGAAAAGAAAAGAATTTTTTTAAAAAAAGAAAACACCTAAGAAAAATGTAAAAAAAATATATATATATTAGATAAACTAGTAAAAAATCGTTAAAAAAGAAAAAGGTAACAGTTAAAAAAAAATTTTACCCGAAGGCGAGAAAAAAAAAAAATGAAAAAGAAAAAATTAAATTAACTGCAAGACTAAAAAAAATCACAGGAAAAAAGCCATGAGTTCTGTGCTTGGCTTTCTCCTCCTCTGGAATTCTGCTGCTCTCCTTGGTATTGAAACCGCACTCCTTGGTAGGTGAACTTGGTCTCGGCTGGATTTCTTGTTGATCTTCTGGGGGAGGGGCCTGTTGTAGTGATTCTCAAGTGTCTTTGCCCCAGGCGGAATTACACCGCCCTTACCCGGGGCCGGGGTGAGTAATCCGCTCGGGTTTGCTTTCAGGAGCTTTTGTTCCCTGAGCGCTTTCCGTAGAGTTCCAGAGGACGGGAATACAAATGGCGGCCTCCTGGTCTCCGGCCCGGAGGAGCCGAGAGCCCAGGGCCCCACTCCTCAGTGCGCCCTCAGAGAACAGCGCCCAGTTACTCCCGTCTGCCTGACCTCCGGCCGCGCTCCGAGCTCACCGAGCCTGCGACCGGTTCAAGGTAACACGGAGCTGCGAGCTTACTGTCGGCTCTGTCTCTGTAGCCGGCTTTCCCGTTCCAATACCCACAAGCTCTGCGACACTCAGACACCCCCGATCCTTCTGTGACCCTGCGGGACCTGAGGCCACGCTGACCCCGCGTGGGCTTCACCCCGGTTTAGCCTCTGGAGCGATGTCCCTCAGCAGAACAGACTTTTAAAAGTCCTGATTTTGTGCTCCGTTGCTCCTCCGCTTGCTGGGAGCCGGCCCCTCCCCCCGGGGTCTATCTTCCCGTGGCTTTGGATTCACTTCTCCGCCGGTCCTACCTTTCAGAAAGTGGTTGTTTTTCTGTTTCCAGAATTGCTGTTCTTCTTCTCTTCGATCTGCCGATGGATTTTCAGGTGTTTGCAATCTTTAGATAAGCTATCTAGCTGATCTCCGGCTAGCTGAAGCAGTCTCAGCTTGCTATTTCTCCGCCATCTTGACTCCTCCCCCCTTCCATCTGCAAATTTTTAATAATCAGACTGAAAGTATGGGATTGTCATCAATTCCCTCTCTATAATACTGGTTATATTCCCATTCTTACTGACTATTGCATTACGATGTATAGTATTGGAACTTCAGTAAGTTCTAATTTTGCAAAGATGCCTAGTTTCTGTGGCTGTCAGACGATGAGAAAGAACAATCTCCATTCTGAGAATTATCTCCTAGTGACTTGTCCATTATGCTGAAGTCAGTGGCTGTATATATATTTGTTTTTTAATTATTCCAGAAAAGCAGCGTGATAGCAGAAAGTGCATCGATCAGAAGAGTTCTGAGCCTTTATCTGTCACTCACTACAACAGAAAAGGTTCTTCAGTTCTCTCCTCTTTAAAATGGGGTGACTAACATTCCACAAGATTTTGTGGGTTTAAATAAGACAACGAATGTTAAAATATCTTGTTTGGAAATTAGTATCCAGTAGACATTCCATAACTGATCTCACTTCATGTCCACTTATGTTTGGCCTGTGTATGGATACTGAACTATAAAGGAATGTTTTGAGAAGTAAAGTTTTGGGGTTCTGCCCTCTCTGCATGGCGCAAAATAAATCTATATTTTTCAGAAAGATTCCAGCCTCATCTAAAAGGGAGATATATAGGGAGAAAGCTTTTGATAAAATGAACAATAGAGAAATAATTGTGTTTTTTTAAGGACATTTATTTATTTGAGAGAGAGCGAGGGAGAGAGAGAGAGAGCACAAGAATGGGAGGGACAGAGGGAGAGGGGGGAATCTTAAGCAGACTCCCTTGCTGAGTGTGGAGCCCAACTCAGGGCTCAATCTCATGACCCTGAGATCATGATCTGAGTGGAAATCAAGAGTCAGATGCTTAACTGTACCACCCAGATACCCCAAGAAATGATTACTTTTACATCAATTGTATCTTGATAAAACTGGGGAAAAAGGAAATAATTTTAAGTATGAAAAAAATGGAGGCTTTTATTACTAAACAAAAGTAGGATTGTGATATATACTTGTGGCTAAATTGAGTATTTTTGTGGTGGTCTAATTCATGCCATGGACTACTTACTCTGAGAGTCATTGGTATAGGGCCAGAATATTAGAAACCTTCTTGCCCTGCTGCCTCCCAGGGAAAGGTTTCTGGTTCACTTTGAAAAGTACATATGCAAACATCTCATCTCAGACTCTGAGTTGTTAGGGACTGTGATTTTCCCAACACCTGGTCTTTGAACTTAGAGGTAGTGTCCACGTTTTTCTTCCTTTTTTTCCTTTTGCTTTCTGTGTGAGCCCTTTGTGCATTTGAAGTAAAAAATAGGGTGGAAAAAAAAAACCAACAAAGAGAGGGAGCAATAAAGTAATAAAGAAAATAGTGCCTATTCAGTTATGTTAAAGATTATTATTAGCCTAAAACATCATAAGCTCCTGATAGCAAAGAGAATTTTTGCAGCTCTCTGGTTTTTCTTTTCTTTTCTTTTTTTTAATGAAAAATTTAAGAGTATTTGGCATAGAGATAAAGGCACAGTTTGAAACCCAAGTGTCATTGGTTGAAGCTTCCATAGCTACCTCAGCAAAATGCAGATGATACATGGGCTGCTTTTCTTCAAAAAACACAATAGTTGAGAATACTTCCATGTTTATGTGAATAAATTCTACATAAATTTACACCTCTTGAATTCTATACACATAATACCTGGGAGACAGACTTTAGACTTTGTGTCTAAAATCAAAGAAGCAGTTAGAACATGAAGAAAAAATCCTGGCATTTCTCTTTCAGTCATCTTGACACACCGGCTTATGAGTAGACATGAAAATATCGACCCAACCATAGACAAACGCTGTCTGCTGCTGAGAAATAACCTGACAGAAGTTTCATTAGTGACACAGGAGAGTGACATAGTCAAATTCTCCATTAGCTTTTGGGGTCATGAAAACTGACACGTGCACCATTAGGCTTCCTAAACAAGAAACAGAAATGAACATCTGCATATGCCCCATGCACATCCCAAGCCCACCTTTGTCAGTCCAATATGATGTTGTTGCTCTTAATTCACCCAAGATTGTGGGTGAATTGTAGGCAGAGGGTTTGTGACCAAGAATTTTGGAGCCAGAGGAGCTGACTAGAGGTTTTTTTTTTTTTTTTTTGTTTTGTTTTGTTTTTTTTAATTCATTTGTTGAGGCGGGGAAGTGGGAAGCAAAGAGAAAGGCAGAGAGAAAAATCTCAAGCAGACTCCATGCTGAGTGTAGAGCCCGATGCAGGGCTCAATCTCACAACCCTGAGATCATGGCCAGACCCGAAATCAAGACTGAGCCACCCAGGGACCTGGGCTGACTTGATTAGAATTCAGTTCTGCCACCTGCTAGCGTTGGCAGTTATTTGACCTAATTCAGGCCTCACTTGCCTTATCTCTGAAGTAGGCTTAAAAACCCCCACAAACTATTGCATAGGACTGTTGTGATGGTTAAATAAATCAAAACACATAATGTATTTAGGAGCATGCCTGGCACATTGTAAGTGCTAAGTGAGTATTAGCTTTGTAATAACAAAGTGGGAGACTGTGATACAAGTTTTGTGCTCAAAAGCTCCAGATAGGAGAGGAACCAGTTAGAACACTTTTGGTTGCCATGAACAAAAACTGTAACTCAACCTGACCGAAACAACAAAGGGGATTTATTCATGAATTTGAAAAGTTGAGAGGGAGAGCACGTTTGGGGTAAGACTTGATTTAGTATCTTGGTGATATCTTCGAGGAATCAGACTAATTTCCCCTATGTCTTTGCTTCCTCTCCCATCTGTGGTGATGTCAGCTTCATCTGAAGACAGGCTTGCCTTTAGATCTTTGCTCAGCTCCACCAAGACCAAGGCATCCCTCCAAGTGAGCCTCTGATTATGGAGTAACTGGGGGTATGGGGTAGGCTGCTGGGAACATGTCTGTTTACTTGCCTCCTGCCAACTCTGGCATTTGTTCTTTGAATATTCTTTGAATATTTATCCTTTCAATGTTAACTAAAAGAACACATGATAAAGCTACGAAACTGGGTGGGAAAAACTGCCAGCAGAGCTCTCAGCGGTGACTCTGGGCAAGGTCAGAGAAGCAGCAGCGTGAGCAGTAAGACCCAGGGTGTAATCCCAGCTTGTTCTCCTAGCATTGTGATACCGGACAAGTTGCTAGCTCTCCCTGAGCCCCTTTCGTTATTTGTAAAATGGGAACTTAAGAATAGTATCTTCTTAACCGGATCACTATGAAGATTAGATGAGACAATCTACTAATACCTTGTTGCACAGAGTAAATGCTTAGTAAATGTTAAGTATTATCATTACTATTGTTGTTATTGTTCTTACACTGGCAGCAAATAGACTAGAGGAAGATATCCTGACCCTCTTAAGATGGTAAGTGAAGCAGGAGATATTGGGTACAGGGTTTGGACTCAAGAGATTTTTAGTTTCCATACTTTTCTCTATGGAAAACAGTAGAGGAAACATTGTTTCCTATCAGAAAACCTCTTCTTTCCATATTTTGTCTTGAGTAGGAATTATTTAGGAAACTGTGTCAAAGAAATCATCAGTCTTACCTAGAAATTTAGCAACAAAGATATTCCTTGTGGTATTTTGTTTGGGGAGGTTGCAAAAAAGTTGAAACTCACTTAAAAGCCCAACAGTCCAGGACTGATTAAATCAGACATTGTGATAAGTATTTGTATCAGTTAGCATGCTTTTGGCTACAAACAGGACAATCCTCCTCGCCTGGTGTGCCTGTAAATAAGGTATACAATTGAGGACATTTATTATCTAAATAACAAGTGCAAAGGTGGGACTGGCTCCTACTGTGGTATTTCAGGGTCTAGTTCAGTTTTTCTTGATTCTTCTTGTTTGGACCTTGCTGTGTTGACTTCATTCTCAGGCACCATTTCCAGACTCTCATGAGGAGAGAACACACTCGAGGGAAAGAAGAACCACCTTTTCATCCTTTGGAAGTGACTGGCCAGCTGATCCTTTCTCTCCCAGCATAATATACTAAGTGAAAATAAGTAGTTTATGAAGCAATAGGGTAAGTTTCCCTGACTTTTTTTTTTTTTTTTAGAAGAAACACTAGCCAATTCTTGTTTTCTTTTCTAGTTGATTGAGAATTAGCTGATTAATTTTCAGAAAATATCCTAGAGGTTTCAGCTCAATTATTTTGAATTTATGGATTCATCTGGGAACAAATGGCCTTAAGTATTATTTTAATTTGGAAAATTCCAAAGTGGTAGCATTGTTTATATTACTGAAAACAGGAAGGAATTCTCCATATTTCTGTAGGAAAATGGATGAATAAAACATAGCATAGTCATACACTAGAATATCATATAGCAGTTAAAAGTGAGGAACTGGCAGCCTAGGGTAGTGCTTAAAGGTATGATACCATTGATGTGAATGACAAGAACCACACGGTACAAAATTCTCTGTGGTTCACAGACACATGCATATGTATGTAAAAACCATAAAAAGGCACTGGAAGGATGCATCAAATTCATGATAATGGTTGCCTCGAGGGAGCATTGAGAGTGAATGAGGAAAAGGAGACTTCAACTGTATCTATAATGTTTTATTTCTTTTATTTAAAAAGTATCTGAAACATGGTAGCCTCTGGGGGCAGAGAGCTAGATGTATGGGCAACAGTGGATGGAGGGAGATTCGTGCTATATCCCCTTCTTTACCTTTGATATTTGGAACCATGCACATGTCTCATTGACTCCGCAGAAAAGTAAAATCATTAAAAAACAAAACAAAACAACAACTCTAAAATCCATGACAACGTGGTAACAGTGGTTTAGTCTCAGTGGTACTTTTATTCCTTACATTTTTCATATTGAAAAATTTTCTCTAAAAAGGGAAAATGTAGTAACTTATTATTGTAATAATAATAATAATAGCAACCATTATTACAGCTGAGCGGGAGGTGGAGGTGTGGAGGGTTGGAAGAGGCTGTTATATGCACTATTCCTCCAGTGTGGTTTAGGTTCAGGTCCTCTCTGTGTGAACTTTGCCCCTGCAATGAACTTGTTCCCTGGTTCCCCAGGTCCAGAAGTGTGTGCAAGAGTTTTGGAACTTGAGAAGGATGGGCATGACTTAGAAGAGTGCTTTGCACTCTACTGCTCCCTGGAGTGGTGATGCTTTGGACTCCAGCCTCATCGGTTTCCTTTCCATACACGGCCAATATCTCATTCCTCCTACCACAAATTACTCGACCATATTATTCAATAGGATGAAAATTGCAGCTTTCTTGCACCTGGTCTTCGCCCTCCAAGCTCCCCACTCCTTCTCCTTCTAAGAAAAGACCAGAAACTCTATGTGGATTCTCAGGGAATAATAAAAACCTAGAAGAATGACAGTTTCTCTGGGGTTTAGCCAACAGCTTGTTCCTGAGGGCAAGAAGGAGAGAGGCCACTGATGCACCAGCAGGCTGGTAGAGATGGGTAGTATGGATGAAAAAGAGAGGGAGATAGAGATAGAGAGAGAGAGAAAGAGAGAAAGAAAGAGAAACTTTTGGGGAGGTGGAGAGAGGCACTCCTGGGAGTTTTAATGAGTTCCTGTGAATACCCATTAATCTGAAGGCGATGAGTGAAGATTACAAACTCCTGGGCTTTGCTTTGTTAAACATGCTGCTGTTCTGAGGCTGTAATTTGGAGCTTTGTATATATTATCATTATAATGGGCTAACCCTACAGGGCACACAGTGATCGTGTGGCACTGATTGATTGATTGGACTAATTTTTATTACAAATGTAATTCCAGAGTTGATGAACTCTGAGGATCCTTGTGCCAGGGTTTCTGGTGCACTTCTGTGTAGGACCACGCTATGAATTATGGCCTCTGTCTTTCTTCTTCTTCTTCTTCTTTTTTTTTTTTAAAGATTTTATTTATTTGAGAGAGAGAGAATGAAAGAGAGAGCATGAGAAGGGGGAGGGTCAGCTAAGCAGGGAGCCTGATGCGGGACTCGATCCTGGGACTCCAGGGTCATGACCTGAGCTGAAGGCAGTTGCTTAACCAACTGAGCCACCCAGGCGTCCCCTATTGCCTGTCTTTCTGTATTCAGGGGGTGCCGTCTCTAGAACATGGTGGAAACAGGAAGTGGGAAGGGGGAAACAACAGATGTAGCATGAAGTCATATCCTTTGTGACCCAAGACAACGGATATATTACTAGACATGAGAAAAGATGAAAAGGAAGGAATGGAGGGTTACAGACCAAATGTGTCCCCCCTTCTCCTGGCAAATTCATTTGCTGAAACCTAATCCCCACTGTGATGGTATTAGTGGAGACTTTGGGAGGTAATTAGGTCATGAGTGTGGAGCCCTCAAGAATGGAGCTGTGCTCTCATAAAGGAGATCCTAGAGAGCTCCCTTGCTCCCTCATCCATGTGAGGTCACAGTGAGAAGATGTCTATCTGTGAATCAGGAAGTTGTCTCCCACCAGACTCTTGAGTCTTCTGGCACCTTGACTTTGAACTTTCCAGCCTCTAGAACTGGGAGGAATAAACTGGGGGGTTGTTCAAGCCCCCCAGACTATGGTATTTTGTTATAGCCTAAGACACACTGGATTTCTCAGCTTTTTATTTTTTGTGTTTGCTCTTTTTACAGTACCAGGGAATGCGGTGTTTTTTTTTGTTTGTTTGTTTGGTTTTTTTTTTTTTTTTTTTTTTGGATTTTATTTATTTATTTGACAGAGGGAAATCACAAGTAGGCAGAGAGGCAGGCAGAGAGAGAGGAAGGGAAGCAGGCCCCCTGCTGAGCAGAGAGCCCGATGTGGGACTCGATCCCAGGACCCTGGAATCATGACCTGAGCCGAAGGCAGCGGCTTAACCCACTGAGCCACCCAGGCGTCCCTGTTTGGTTTTTTTTTTGACCACATTCTTTCCACCATAGTTCAGATGGTTGTTGTTGCAACATTTGAAAGCCACTTGAAACAATAATTAGTGTTATTGTCCAAGTACTTACAAAGAATGACAATACTATTTACATGCTAGGGACCCTGTGCCAGAAAAATTACTGAACAAATCCTACTCTTCTTTCCTTCCACAAAATCAGAATTGCAAAGAGCAATACATTAATGATTTTCTTTGCCAGAGTATTTGAGCTATGGTATTCTGCGTCTTTAAAATTCTTATTTATGAATGTAGGGTTTCTAAGTAAAAAACTCTTCGCAACATCATCTGTGTAGAACTTGGGTGTTTTCTGTGTTGAATTTACTTAAAAAACTAGCCTCTATAGTTTGATTTCAATCATGTAAAAATATACAGGAGGAAGGCTGCTGGGACAAATAATAAAATGCTTTTCATTAATTTTCTCTGGGCATTGACATTCTGGGTGATTTTATTTTTCTATACTTCTTTCTGCTTTTAAAATTTTGCAATCTGTATTCATAACTTGAAAAATAAAAAGAGCTATCGTTAACAATCATTCTATATAAGTTTTTTATATGTCATACAATTGCAAAGGTTTAAAAAATTGATGAGGTAAAGAGTCTGCACATTGAAAAACCAAAATATGAACAGTGCTTCTCATTGAGGTGTAAACCTTTTTTATTTTGCAATTACTCTATAATGAACAGGAACTACTTTCATAAGAGAAAAAATTATTTTAAGAGCGAATTTATTAGGCTTGATCTAAAGAAATGCCAAAAAGGTCAGACCAGCTTAGCATTCTCTTTCTCACGGTGGCATTCTAGAATCTTTTTTGAAAGGGTATGTTTTCCCCTGGTATCAATCTCAGGAGGTTGAAGGACTTACCCCAAACACCTCTAGCTTCCTTTAGTAACTGATTTGAATGTATTATCCTCATAGTTTTAGAAATTCTTCTTGAGTCTCACTGTGACTCAATTTGAAGGAGAAAATGCATTTGTGTCTAACTTTAATAGAAGTCTAATGGAAAGTATGGCTGAATTAATGTCTAATTCCTTGTTATTGGGGAGCTCTAGTGGGGATACTGGTTTATGTGCATTTATCCTGGGATAGAGCTAATCTCCACTAGAAGGGGGAAAGGGTCAGTATTCTCAAGGGTCTGGAGACTGCCCCCCCTCAGGAAGAATGAATGTGCAGACTGGTACTGAGACAGGAGACCAGTTCAATATTCAGAAAGTGGTGTAGTGTCAGCTTCACAGGAGAGGTAGAAATCAGGAGGGAAACAGTCAGAATATAGGGTTTAAGCCAGGTAGACCTTAGCCCAAATTTGGTTCTACCACATATTTAACTGTGGCCAGTTCACTTAATCTCTTTGACCCTGTGTTTCTCCATCTCTAGAATAGTTGTGACCCAGAGGTCAGCTGAGGTGATTGTGTCCTTTGACCCTTGAAATACGATTGGCTTTTGGGTGAAGTCCAGTGTCCTCTCTTTATTGGCTAGGGTTAGGATTGGCTGTGATTAATAGAGACTTGCAAATACTAGCTCAAAAAGAGTATTTCTCTTTCTTTGTAAAATCCAGGGATGGATGGTCTAGGGATGACATGGTGGCTCTAACCATGGGGGATTCGGGTTGTTTCCAGCTTTTCCTTCTACTTTCTCTAGGGTATGACTCCTGTCCTCATGGCCCCTGATAGAGTTCCAGCCATTTCTCCTAACTCCGTGCAGCAGAAAGGGGGAAAAGTGGAATAACAAAAGGGGGAAGGATGTATGCTATCTATCTTTTATGGAAGTAGCTATTAACCAATGTAGTCTCCTCCAAAAGAGCCCTCTGATGCCAGCTGTTAAAAGAATACCTTATCGGGTACCTGGGGGGCATGGTCATGATCCCAGGGTCCTGGGATCAAGCTCCACATCAAGTTCCCTGCTCAGAAGGAATTAAAAAAAAAAAAAGAATACTTTATTCATTCTTCCACATTAGAATAGTAATAATAATATTCACCTTACAGTGTGATTGCATCATATAATCCTTGGCACAAGAACATAGCAAATACTCAAGATTTTTATTAATAACTAAACATTAATTATACTATTATTAAATGTATATTAATATATTACTGACAAATTAGAACTCACTGTGAAATTCAAAACAGGCTTGGAGTAAGCTCACCCTGTGGTGGACATGGTCTTATTGGGTGGGTGCTGGCTGCATGATATGGGGAGCCGGCAGTCTAGCCAAGATCAGAGCTGCAAGACCATACTTGAGCGATATGACTCTTAGTAATGCCTTTTCTCATTCCCATTCAGTCTTTTAAATAACTCTAGGGTACATTCATATATAAATTTCCTTTACAATCAATTAACAATAATTGCTCAATAAATCAGATATACCGAGAGCTAAATCCGGACTGGGCACTAAGCTAAGCAGTTTCCGTGTTGTCTGATTGAATTCAGTCTTAGGGGACAAATGCAGTTAGTTCCTTCATGCTTGTGTGTATGGTAGAGAAAAGAAGTCATGCTTTCAAGGTCATGCAGCTAGAAGGTCATAGAGAGTGAAACCAAATCTTCATCTCTCAACCACTCCACTTTGTGCCTCCCAAGGATCCTTGTCACTGTCCTCAGTAGGGGTCATGTCTCTTGGCAGCTCCAAGGACACCACTCAATATCTGTGTTCTCAAATGTGAACATGACCCACACCTGTAAGGCCCAAACTCTGTTCCACATCAGGTATATTGAACCTTGAGGACAGGTTCTTGCGACAAATACCAGGTGCAGCCAGAGCTTTGACTTTGTCTGTTTGTGCTCTAGTTTCACTTCTGAGTGGCTTGAACACCCTTGTGTTGCTGTTATTTACTCCACATACATTGTTTATGTCCAGTTTGTCAGTTAGCTCTAGTATATTCTATGTGTTTAACACAATTCCCTCTATTATCCCTTAGCACCCAATGTGCAAAGGACGCTTTGAGGGTGGGGTCATCTTCAATGAATTTATCATTAAAGGGGATTCTTCACAATCTCCTCTTTGAGTTCTGTTTTCCCTTCTTTCCCCTAACCCCACCAAATCCTTAATTCTTTAGCTGATGTCTTTTCTTTATTGAATATAAAACTAGCAGAAAAAAACTAAAGCAACAAATTAAACCCCACAAAACCAAACCCAAACCCCTAAAAACATGAAAAGATGACTAGCAAATGAACATGTGATGTACAGCTGTGAATAAAACTAGTAAAATATTGTCTTCCTTATAATCAAATACATCCTATTTTTTTTTTTTTTAAAGATTTTATTTATTTATTTGACAGAGAGAAATCACAAGTAGATGGAGAGGCAGGCAGAGAGAGAGAGGGAAGCAGGCTCCCTGCTGAGCAGAGAGCCCGATGCGGGACTCGATCCCAGGACTCTGAGATCATGACCTGAGCTGAAGGCAGCGGCCTAACCCACTGAGCCACCCAGGCGCCCCCTATTTTGAAAATATAAAGAGATAACTAGTTTGCCTATTATATCAGCAAAAATAATTAATAAATCATAATATCTAATACTTGTGACACTGTGATGAAATTGGTATTCACTCCAGTGAAAATTCTTAACCTTCTAGAAAAAGGCATCTCACTATCCACAAAGTACCATAAAAATGTTCACAACTATTTATTAACAGTCCTTTTTTTCCCCTTTTCTTTTAAAAATATTAACATATAATCTATTATTTTACCCAGGAGTACAGGTCTATGGATCATCAGGCTTACACATTTCACAGCATTCACCATAGCACATACCCTCCCCAATGCCCATAACCCAACCACCCTCTCCCTACCCCCAGAGCCCCCAGCAACCCTCAGTTTGTTTCCTGAGATTAAGAGTCTTTTCATGGTTTGTCTCCCTCCTGATCCCATCTTGTTTCATTTTTTCCCTCCCTACCCCTCACGACCCCCGCCCTGCCTCTCAAATTCCTCATATCAGGGAGACCATATGATAATTATCTATTTCTGATTGACTTATTTTGCTCAGCATAAAACCCTTTGTTCCAACCATGCCGTTGCAAATGGCAAGATTTCGTCTCTTTTGATGGCTGCATAGTATTCCAGTGTGTGTGTGTGTACACACACACACACACACAGGAATACTATGATTGAACTATGGTACCTCACTGTGGTTTCGATTTGTATTTCCCTGATGTCGAGTGATGTGGAGCACTTTCTCATGTGTCTGTTGACCATTTGGATGTCTTTGCAGAAATGTCTCTTCATGTCTTCTGCCCATTTTTTGATTTGTTCTTTGGGTGTTGAGTTTGCTGAGTTCTTTATAGATTTTGGATACTAGCCCTTTATCTGATATGTTGTTTTTGAATATCTTCTCCCATTCTGTCAGTTGTCTTCTGGTTTTTTTAACTGTTTCCTTTGCTGTGCAAAAGCTTTTGATCTTGATGAAGTCCCAATAGTTCATTTTTGCCCTTGCTTCCCTTGCCTTTGGCAATGTTTCTAGGAAGAAGTTGCTGTGGCTGAGGTTGCTGCCTGTGTTCTCCTCCAGAATTCTGATGGATTCTTGTCTCACACTGAGGTTTTTCACCCATTTTGGGTCTATTTTTGTGTGTGGTATAGGGAAATTTTCTGGTTTCATTCTTCTGCATGTGGCTGTCCAATTTTCCCAACACCATTTGTTGAAGAGACTGTCTTTTTCCATTGGAGATTCTTTCCTGCTTTGTTGAAGATTAGTTGACTGTAGAGTTGAGGGTCCATTTCTGGGCTCTCTGTTCTGTTCCACTGATCTATGTGTCTGTTTTTATGCCAGTACAATATTGTCTTGATGACGACAGGTTTGAACTAGAGCTTGAAGTCTGGAATTGTGATGGCACCCACTTGGACTTTCTTTTTCAATGTTCCTTTGGCTATTTGGGATCTTTTCTGGTTCCATATAAATTTTAGGATTATTTGTTTCATTTCTTTGAAAAAATGGATGGTATTTTGATAGGGATTTCATTAAATGTGTTTAATTGCTTTAGTAGCATAGACATTTTCACAATATTTGTTCTTCCAATCCATGAACATGAAATGGTTTTCCATTCTTTGTGTCTTTTTTAGTTTCTTTCATGAGTACTTTATAGTTCTCTGAGTACAGATTCTTTGCCTCTTTGGTTAGGTTTATTCCTATGTATCTTATGGTTTTGGGTGCAATTGTAAATGGGATTGATTCCTTAATTTCTCTTTCTTCTCTCTTGCTATTGGTGTACAGAAATGCAACTGATTTCTATGTGTTGATTTTACATCTTGGCACTTTATTGAATTCCTATGTGAGTTCTAGCAGTTTGGGTGTGCAGTGCTTTGGGTTTTCCACATAAACTATCGTATCATCTGCAAAGAGTGAGAGTTTGACTTCTTTGTCCATTTGGATGCCTTTAATTTCTTTTTGTTGTCTGCTGAGGCTAGGACTTCTACTACTACATATATGTGTGTGTGTGTGTGTGTGTGTGTGTGTGTGTGTGTGTGTGTATAATAGCAGTGGTGATAGTGGAAATACCTGCCATGTTTCTGACTTTGGGGGAAAGCTCTCAGTTTTTCCCCATTGAGAATGATATTTGCTGTGGGTTTTTCATAGATGGCTTTGATGATATTGAGGTATGTACCCTCTATCTCTACACTTTGAAGAGTTTTGTTCAAGAAAGGATGCTGTACTTTGTCAAAAGCTTTTTCAGCATCTATTGAGTATCATATGGTTCTTGTTCTTTCTTTTATTAATGTGTTGCATCACATTGATTGATTTGCAGATGATGAACCAACCTTACATCCCAGGAATAAATCCCACGTGGTCGTGATGAATAATCCTTTTTATTTTTATTTATTTATTTATTAATATTTTTATTGATTTATTTGACAGACAGAGATCACAAGTAGGCAGAGACGCAGGCAGAGAGAGAGGAGGAGGCAGGCTCCATACTGAGCAGAGAGCCTGATGTGGGGCTCAATCCCAGGACCTTGAGACCATGACCCGAGCCAAAGGCAGAGGCTTAACCCAGTGAGCCACCCAGGCGCCCTGTGAATAATCCTTTTAAGGTACTGTTGGATCCTACTGGCTAGTATTTTGGTGAGAATTTTTGCATTGATGTTCATCAAGGATATTGGTCGGTGATTCTCTTTTTTGATGGGGTCTTTGTCTGGTTTTGAGATCAAGGTGATGCTGGCCTCATGAAATGAATTTGGAAGTTTTCCTTCCATTTCTATTTTTTGGATCAGTTTCAGGAGAATAGGAATTGATTCTTCTTTAAATGTTTGGTATAATTCCCCTGGGAAGCTGTCTTGCCCTGGGCTCTTGTGTAATGGGAGATTTTTGATGACTGCTTCAGTCTCCTTGCTGGTTATGGGTCTGTCCAGGTTTTCTAATTCTTCCTGGTTCAGTTTTGGTAGTTTATAGGTCTCTAGGAACGTACCCATTTCTTCCAGATTGTCAAATTTGGTGGTGTATATTTGCTCATAATATGTTCTTGTAATTGTTTGTATTTCTTTGGTGTTTCTTGTGAACTCTCCTCTTTCATTCCTGATTTTATTAATTTGGTTCCTTTCTCTTTTCTTTTTCATAAGTCTGGCCAGGGGTTTATCAATCTTATTAATTCTTTCAAATAACCAGCTCCTAGTTTCATTGATTTTACTGTTCTTTTGTTTGTGTTTCATTGATTTCTGCTCTGATCTTTATGATTTCTCTTCTCCTGTTGGGTTTAAGCTTTCTTTGTTGTTCTTTCTACAGCTCCTTTAGGTGTAGGGTCAGGTTGTGTACTTGAGGCCTTTCTCATTTCTTGAGAAAGGCTTGTATTGCTATATACTTTCCTCTAAGGACTGCCTTTGTTGTGTCCCAAAGATTTTGAACAGTTGTGTTTTCATTTTTATTTGTTTCCATGAATTTTCTTACAATTCTTCTTTAATTTCCTGGTTGACCCATTCATTCTTTAGTAGGATGCTCTTTATCCTCCATGCATTTGAGTTCTTTCCAACTTTGCTCTTGCAGTTGAGTTCTAGCTTCAGAACATTGTGGTCTGAAAATATGCAGGGAATGATCCCAATGTCTTGGTAGTTGAGACCTGATTTGTGACCCAGGATGTGATCTGTTCTGGAGAATGTTCCGTGTGCACTAGAGAAGAATGTGTGTTCTGAAGTTTGGGATGAATTGGTCTGAATATATCTGTGATGTCCATCTGGTCCGGTGTGTCATTTAAAGCCTTTACTTCCTTGTTGATCTTTTGCTTGATGATGTGTCTGTTTCTGTGAGGGGGGTGTTAAAGTCCCCTACTATTAATGTATTATTGTTGATGTGTTTCTTTGATTTTGTTATTAGTCGGTTTATATAGTTGGCTGCTACCATGTTAGGGGCATAGACATTTAAACTTGTTAGATCTTCTTGTTGGACAGACCCTTTGAGTATCATATAGTGTCCTTCCTCGTTTCTTATTATAGTCTTTGCCTTAAGGTCTAATTGATATGATCTAAGGATTGCCACCCCAGCTTTCTTTGGATGTCTATTAGCATGGTACATTGTTTTCCTCCCTCTCACTTTAAATCTAGAGGTGTCTTTGGGTCTTAAATGAGTTTCTTGTAGACAGCATATTTATGGGTCTTGTTTTTTAATTGATTCTGATACCCTATGTCTTTTGAATGGGACATTTAGCTCATTTACTTTCAGGGTAACCATTGAGAGGTATGAATTTAGTGCCATTGGATTTTCTATAAGGTGACTGTTACTGTATATTGTCTCTGTTCCTTTCTGGTCTCTACTTTTAGGCTCTCTCTTGGCTTAATGGATCCCTTTCCATATTACCTGTAGGGCTGGTTTGGTGTTTGCAAATTCCTTTAGTTTTTGTTTGTCCTGGAAGGTTTTTTTTTTTTTTTTTTTTTTTTGGTTTGTTTGTTTTTGTTTTTAAATCTCTCCTTCTATTTTCAATGACAACCTAGGTGGATATGGTATTCTTGATTCCATATTTTTCTCATTTAGTGCTCTGACTATATTACACCAGTCCTTCTGGCCTGCCATTTCTCTGTGGATAGGTCTGCTGCCAGTCTAATATTTCTCTTGTTTTATGTTATGAACCTTTTGTCTATAGATGCTTTCAGGATTTCCTGTTTGTCACTGAGGCTTGTAAGTTTTATTACTAGGTAATGGGATGTGGACCTATTTTTATTGATTTTGAGGGGGTTTTCCTGTGCCTTTTGGATTTTGATGCTTGTTCCCTTCACCATATTAAGGAAATTCTCTGCTATAATTTGCTCCAAAATACCTTCTGCCTTCCTCTCTCTCTTCGTTCTTCTGGGATCCCAATTATTCTAATATTGTGTTGTCTTATGGTATCACTTATCTCTCAGATTCTTCCTTTGTGTTCCAGTTGTTGTTTGTCTCTCTTTTGCTCAGCTTCTTTTTTCTCCATCATTTGTTCTTCTGTATCACTAATTCTCTCTTCCGCTTCATATATCCTAGCAGTAAGAGCCTCCATTTATTATTGTACCTCATTAATAGCTTTTTTAAAATTTCAGCTTGGTTAAATTTTATTTCTTTTTTTTTTCCCCAGAAAGGGATTTTATTTCTCCAGGAAGGGTTTCTCTGATATCTTCCATGGTGTTTGCAAGCCCAGTTAGAACCTTGATAATTGTCATTCTGAACTCTAGTTCTGACATATTACTAACGTCCATACTGATTAGGTCCCTAGCCATTGGTACTGCCTATTGTTCTTTTTTTTTTTTTTTGTGACGAGTTTTCTTCCCCCTAGTCATTTTATCCCAATAAGAATAGATGAATGAGAGAACAAAATACTAAAGGGTAGCAATGACTCCAGAAAAATATACACTAATGAAATCAGAAGAGACACCATACCAGGGGGCGAAGAAATGGGGGGAAAAATACATATACATATATATGTATATGTATATATATATACATATTCACCAGTCCAAGAAATATATATATTTTGGACTGGTGAATAGAACAGAGCTTGATTTTGGGTGTATTTTGGTCTGTCAGAAGAAACTACCTCCCAAAATTTTAAAGAAAGAAAGAAATATATATATACAAAAAAATAAGGGTAAACATGATGAAGGATGGAATGTGAATGTAAAGATGAAAATTTAAAAAAGATTCTTAAAAAGGAGTTGATGGAAGTGGGTTAAAGAAAAGAAAAACAAAATGGAAAGAATGTGATCAGATTAAGACTAGAACAAAACCACATGCGAGATTTAGGGTATATTTTGATCTATTAGGAGAAAATGTATCCCAACATTTTAAGAAAAAAAAAAACCTATATGAATACAAAAAATAAGGTTAAATACAAAGAAGGATAAAATATGAGTATAACAATGAAAATTTAAATTTTTTTTAAGTAGGTATTGATAAAATAGTTAAAAAACATTAAAATAGGAAAGAGGAAAAATTTTAAAAATACAATAAGAAAAAAATAAAATTAAAAAAAAAATTAACTTTGACAGAACTAAAGGATCATGGGAAGAAAGCCATGAATTATATGTGTTGCTTGCCCCTAGCTCTCGAGTTCCGCAGTTCTCACTGATTGGTGAACTTGGTCTTGGATGGGAGTTCTTGCTGATCTTCTGGGGGAGGGGTCTATGGCAGTGATTCTCAAATGTCCTCGCTTGAGGCTAAGTAATCTGTTTTGGTTTGTTCTCTGTAGCTTTTGTTCCCTGAAGGCTTTCTGTAGAGCTTTGGAGGGTGAGAATGAAAATGGCAGCCTCCCAATCTTCAGTCCTGAGGAGTCAAGAGTGCTCCCCAAGAAGCCACTCCTCAGTGTGCCCTCAAAGAAAAGGAGTCAACCTCTCCCGTCTCCCTGGTTTCTAGCTGCACTCCATGCTCACCCGGCCTGTGACTGAGCGTCTCTATCTCTGATGCACAGCCCCCTTTGGAGTCTCCAAACCCAGCAGATTCCTGCAGTGCACTCCCACGCAGCTCCTCCTGGAGGAAGAAGGTGAGTCTCCCAGATCTTCTGCTTGTTGGGGCCCTGCCAGAAGAGCAGTGGCCTGACTGTGCCATGGATCATGGTTGTTGACGGTAACCCCAAGCTGAGAGAGCACTCCTTGGCTCTGTCTCTGGAGTTGATTTCCCTGTTCTGATACCTGTGAGCTCTTCCACACTCAGATACCCCTAGTGTTTTTGTGGCCCTGTAGGTCCTGAGATCACACTATCCCTGCAGGGGCTCCACCCCCCATTTAGCCTCTGAAGCAATGTTCCTCAGTGGAGCAGACTTCTAAAGGTTCTGATTTTGTGCTCCACTGCTCTCTCACTTGGTGAGAGCCATTGCCTCCCCTGAGGTGTATCTTCCTGAATGTTTCCTTGGATTCATTTCTCTGCACACCCAACCTTCTGGAAAGTGGTAAAATTTCTGTTCCTAGAATTGCTGCTCTTCTACTCTTCTCTCTATTGTTGAGTTTGTAGCTGTTCAGAATGGTTTGATAACTATCTAGCTGAACTCCTGAGACATGATGTCATTTAGGTCTTCTACTATTTTGCCTTCTTGTTCCTATTCTCTATCTAATAGTCTATGTGTAGGAATCTTTCACAGGAAACTGATGTGAAAGGGAAATTTGTGTGCACAGATATGTTCCTTTCATTATTACTTATTTTAAAAATCCAAAATAAAATATCCAACTGTAAGAGAACAACTAAACAAATATGATGTATTTTATTTAGGAATATTATTCAGCCATTAAATATATGTAGTCATATGCTTATGGGCAAATATATTAAAGAAAGGCAAGATATTTGTAGGTATAACATAATTACAACTCCATGAAAAGATTAGAAACTGACTGAAAAGGAAATATTCCATTTTATATAAAGGCCTGTCACAAGTTCATTTCCACAAATAGATTTTCACAGAGTGCTAAATAAAGTTATTTTGTGAAATATAGCTCATCATTTTTGCCAATTCTGACTCATCTTTGGGCATTAGTACTGCTCTTTGGAACTGGAGGCAAAGAATTCGTGACTGTCTATAGAAAATATGACCATAGTCTGAAGAAACCATAGTTTAGTGACACTAAATATGTGGCTATGGCAGAACTTGGAAGCCATTCAAATTCTAGACTTTTAAGGATATCAAAAGTTTTCACTGAAAATAGGAATTGCTTTGTTATACCCAAAAGTCAGGCAATGGAGGTTAGAATTTCAGAAACATGTTCTAGTTCTTCAATGCTCAGTGGTGCAGCTTTCACAGAATAACCATCTGGACCAGGTTTAAAGCAGAACATTCTTTCACTCAATGTTTTGTCAGACATTCATCATCCCCTTGTGTCCATAGATTAGTGAAGTCACTCATTGCTCATGCCTTTTATACTTCTGGATCATACTTTCTAATTCTAATTCTTCGAATTCCTGAATTTGTCTGCCACCATTTTTCTACTCTAGATTTTATTTCAGAGGAACCACAGGTATATGAGCTGCAGTTTAATTGGTGTACACTCTGAAAGCTGCTGTTAGTCTAAATAAAGTAAAATATTCATGAAAAACACATGGCTAGAGATGTTTTAAAAATAATTCAAGTTTATACCAAACATTTATTTTCAACTCGTTTCATATTATGAATTCAGTAACAGGAGACCCTATTCCTTTTTGGGAAAGAATGTTGAGACCCCTTAGTAAAAATACTCATTTGAGAAAGAAATGAAATTGAATGCAGCAAAGCAACTACTGAGTTATGGTTTGTGAGTTTGAGGGTAAAATATTTTATCTTTCTTTTCTTTTCTCTCTTTCATTTTTTAAAAAGATTTTATTTATTTATTTGACAGACAGAGATCACAGGTAGGCAGAGTGAGAGAGGAAGGGAAGCAGGCTCCCTGAGCAAAGAGCCAGATGCAGGGCTTGATCCCAGGACCCTGGGATCACGACCTGAGCTAAAGGCAGAAGCTTTAACCCACTGAGCCACCCAGACACCCCTCTTTTTCTTCTTTTTTAGTTTTTATTTATCCATTTGACAGAGAGAGAGAACACAAGCAGAGGAAGTGGCAAGTAGATGGAGAGGGAGAAGCAGACACCTTGCAGAGCAGAAAGCCCGACATAGGGCTCGATTCCAGGACTCTGGGATCATGACCTCAGCCAAATGCAGACGCTTAAGTGACTGAGCCACCCAGGTGCCCATCTCTTAATTTTCTAAACTTTCTGAATTATATTTATATTATTTCTCCTGGATAAAAATTAAAATAATTCTGATTGATCCTTAAGAAGTTAAAATATACCCTAATGTCCTTTAGCTTAAAAAAATTCAAAGACTTCAGAGTGTGAAGATGAAGATTTGGTATTACTGAGAATAATTCAAATATCTGTGTTATAGATGAATAAAACAATTTTTTATCCCTTTTTAAAAATTAATTATTTTTATTAACATATAATGTATTATTTGCCCCAGGAGTACAGGTCTGTAAATCTTCAGGCTTACACACTTCACAGCACTCACCATATCACATACCCTCATCAATGTCCATAACCCAACTACCCTCTCCATACTCCCCCTCCCCCCAGCAACCCTCAGTTTGTTTTGTGCGATTAAGAGGCTCTTATGGTTTGTCTCCCTCCTGATCCCATCTTGTTTCATTTATTCATTTCCTATCCTCCAATCCCTCCACATTGCCTCTCAACTTCCTCATATCAGGGAGATCATATGATAATTGTCTTTCTCTGATTTACTTATCTCGCTAAGCGTAATATCCTCTAGTTCCATCCACATCGTCACAAATGGCAAGATTTCATTTCTTTTGATGGCTGAATAGTATTCCATTGTATATGTATACCACATCTTTATCCATTTATCTTTTGATGGACATCTAGGTTCTTTCCATAGTTTCGCTATTGTGGACATTGCTGTTATAAACATTTGGGTGCATGTGCCCCTTTGGATCACTATATTTGTATCTTTAGTAGTGCGATTGCAATCATAGGGTAGCTCTATTTTCAACTTTTTGAGGAACCTCTATGTTTTCCATAGTGGTTGCACCAGCTTGCATTCTATCCAACAGTGTAGGAGGGTTCCCCTTTCTCTGCATCTGTGCCAGCATCTATCATTTCCTGACTTGTTAATTTTAGCCATTCTGACTGGTGTGAGGTGGTATCTCATTGTGGTTTTGATTTGTATTTCCCTGATGCCGAGTGATGTGGAGCACTTTTTCATGTGTCTTTTGGCCATCTGGATGTCTTCTTTGCAGAAATGTCTGTTCATGTCCTCTGCCCATTTCTTGATTGGATTATTTGTTCTTTGGGTGTTGACTTTGATAAGTTATTTACAGATTTTGGATACTAGCCCTTTATCTCATATGTCATTTGCAAATATCTTCTCCCATTCTATGAGCTGTCTTTTGGTTTTGTTGACAGTTTCCTTTGCTGTGCAAAAGCTTTTGATCTTGATGAAGTCCCAGTAGTTCATTTTTGCCCTTGCTTCCCTTGCCTTTGGCGATGTTTCCAGGAAGAAGTTGCTGTGGCTGAGGTCAAAGAGGTTGTTGCCTGTGTTCTCCTCAGGATTTTGATCGATTCCTATCTCATATTGAGGTCTTTCATCCATTTTGAGTCTATTTTTGTGTGTGGTGTAAGGAAATGGCTCAGTTTCATTCTTTTGCATATGGCTGTCCAGTTTTCCCAACACCATTCATTGAAGAGACTGTCGTTTTTTCCATTGGACATTCTTTCCTGCTTTGTTGAAGATTAGTTGACCATAGAGTTGAGGGTCCATTTCTGGGCTCTCTATTCTATTCCATTAATCTGTGTGTCTGTTTTTGTGCCAGTACCATACTGTCTTGATGATGAAAGCTTTTTAATAGAGCTTGAAATCTGGAATTGTGATTCCACCCACTTCGGCTTTCTTTTCCAACATTCCTCTGGCTATTCGAGGTCTTTCTGGTCTACTACTTTTAGGCTCTCTGTTTGCTTAGAGGACCCTTTTCAATATTTCCTGTAGAGCTGTTTTGGTGTTTATAAATTCTTTTAATTTTTGTTTGTCCTGGAAGCTTTTTATATCTCCTTCTATTTTCAATGGTAGCCTAGCTGGTTATAGTATTCTTGGCTGCTTGTTTTTCTCATTTAGTGCTCTGAATATATCATGACAGTTCTTTCAGGCCTGCCAGGTTTCTGTGAATAAGTCTGCTGCCAATCTAATATTTCTACCATGGTATGTTACAGACTTCTTGACCTGAGCTGCTTTCAGGGTTTTCTCTTTGTCACTGAGACTTGTAAGTTTTACTATTGGATGACAGTGTGTGGGCCTATTTTTATTATTTTGAGTGGGTTTCCCTGTGCCTCCTGGATTTTGATGTGTGTTCCCTTTGCCATATTAGGGAAATTCTCTACTACAATTCCCTCCAGTATACCTTCTGCCCCTCTCTTTTTCTTCTTCTTCTGGAATCACAATTATTCCAATATTGTTTCATCTTATGGTATCACTTTTCTCTCGAATCCTCTCCTCGTGGTCCAGTTGTTGTCTCTCTTTTCCTCAGCTTCTTTATTCTCTATTGTTTTGTCTTCTATATCACTGATTCTCTTCTGCCTCATTTATCCTAGCAGTAAGAGCCTCCATTTTTAAATGCACATCATTAAAGCTTTTTTGTTTTCAACTTGGTGAGATTTTAGTTCTTTTATATCTCCAGAAAGGGATTCTATAATGTGTCCCATGCTTTTCTCAAGTCCAGTTAGCACCTTGATAATCATAATTCTCAACTCTAGTTCTGACATATTACCAATGTCTCATTTGACTCAGTCCCTAGCCTTTGGTACTACTTCTTGTTCTTTTTTTTTGTTTGGAGTTTTTCTGTCTTTTCATTTTATCCAGATAAGAATATATGAATGAGAGAATAAAATATGAAAAGGCTGGTAAAGACCACAGGAAAATGTATGCTAACCAAATCAGAAGAGATACCAAACCAGGGGAAGAAGAAAGGAGGAAAAAGAAAAAAAATGTATATATATATGTGTGTGTGTGTGTGTGTGTGTGTGTATGTCTATGTATGTATGTATATATACATATATATATATATATATATGTATATTCACCACTCCAATATATTAGAGTGGTGAATAGAACAGAGGCACCCACTTGATTTTTGGTCTGTTAGAAGAAACTACCTTCCAAAATTTTAAAGAAAGAAAAACTTTCATATATACAAAAATAAGGATAAACATGATAAAGGGATGGAATATGGCTGCAAAGATGAAGATTTTAAAAAGTGTAAAAAATTAATTGATAAGGTAAGCTCGTTGGAAAAAGAACAAAAAAGAGAAAATGTGTTCAGGCTAGAGACTAGAACGAAGCTGTGTGCTAGATTTAGGGTATATTTTGATCTATAAGAAGAACTTGTATCCTGAAAATTTTTTAGAAAAAGAGAGAAACCTATATGTGTACAAAAAATTGGTTAAATACAATGAAGGGATAAAATATGAGTAAATAATGAGGGTTTAAAAAAGTTTTTTTTTTTAGAAAGGTATTCTTAAGATAAACTAGTTAAAAACATTTAAAGAGGAAAGAGGAATTGTGTAAAAAATAGAATAAAAAAAGAAACTTAAAAAAATTTAACTTTTCAAGACTGAAGGATCATGGGGGAAGAGCCATGGATTCCGTGAGTTGCTTTCCCCTAGCTCTGGAGTTCTGCTGTTTTCCTTGATCAGTGAGCTTGGTCTTGGTTGGATATTCTTGCTGATCTTCTGGGGGAGGGGGCCTGTTGCAGTGATTCTCAAATATCTTTGCCTGAGGTAGAATTGTACTGCCCTTGCCAGGGGTCATGCTACGTAATCTGCTCAGGTTCATTCTCGGTAGTTTTTGTTCCCTGAATGCTTTCTGTAGAGCTCTGGAGGATGGGAATGAAAATTGGTCTCCCAATCTCCAGCCCCGAGGAGATGAGATCTTGGGGCCCCATTCCTCAGTGTGCCCTCAGAGAAAAGCAGGGAATCACTCCTGTCCCTGTGCTCTCTGGACACACTCTGCTCTTACCTGACCTATGACTGAGCATTTCTATCTCTGGGGGACAGCTCTCTATGGAGTCTCTAAACCCAGCAGATTCCTGCCACACTGCTCCTCCCAGAGGAGGAAGGTGAGTCTCCCTGCATCTGCCACTTGTGGAGACCCTGCTCAAAGAACCATGGTCTGACTGTGCCTTGTGTCATGGTATAAGGTAACCCTGATCTGAAAGCTCACTCTTTTTCTTTGTTTCTGTAGTCGGTTTCCCTGCTCCGATACCTGGGAATTCGGCCACACTCAGATACCGCTGATCTTTCTGTGACCCCACAGGACCTGAGACTACACTTTCCCCTCAAGGGCTCCACATCTGCTTAGCTTCTGGAGTGATGTCCCTCAGTGGAGCAGACTTCTGAAAGTTCTGATTTTGTGCTCTGCTTCTATACCACTGGCCGGGAGCTGCTCCCCACCCCCGCCTGCAGTATCTTCCTGTTGCCACGGGTTCACTTCTCTGCATTTCCTAGCTTTCAGAATGTGGTCAATTTTCTGTTCCTAGAATTGCTGCTCTTCTTCTCTTCTATCTCCTGTTGAGTTTGTAGGTGTTTGGAATGGTTTGATGACTATCTAGGTGAACTCCTAGGAATGTGCTGTCATTTCAGTCTGCTACTCCTCTGCCATTTTGCTTCCCAAGTTGAAGAAAACAATTTTTAAAGGCATTTCCCCAACTATTTTGGAAAATAGGACAAATCCATGGATTTGACCATGTTTTGTATGTGTGTTTCAAAAGCAGTTATGTTTTTTAGAAGCTCGTCTTATACACAGATTTATATACATAGAATTATATAATTTTCTTTTAAAAGACATAAAAATCTTAGTAGTATATGCAGTAAGCACCTATATAACTCATAGATGTATAGCTTAGGTGGATGTTGGCACAAATGGGCTGGGATCAGCTGGGTGAGAATTGCCCAATTGCAGTGTCTGAGGCGGCTCTGAGACTTAGTGTAGGTCTACACTAGTTGTCTTTCCATTTAGAGGTGCAAGTTTTTCTCATGATGATAGCAGAGGAGGAAAATGGCAAACAGAAATATATGTGTCTAGTCTTTGGACTGTCCCTTCTTTCTTCCTGCCAATGATGATAGCAAGTCCTGTAGTACAGCCCAACTTCAAGGCCAAGAAATACATTGTAGACATAACAAAGCGATGTGAGGAAAGGTGAAGAGCTGGAACTCATTATTCAATCAACCTCTAGGGAGTGTCTATGAAAGACAGTGTCATAAAGCTGGAAAATGACCCCGTGGTAAATTAAGCACCCAAATTACAGAGAGTGATATTGAGAAGCAGTAGTTATTTTGCTGATGTTACCTTCAGCTGACTGATTGCCCTAAGTTTTTGCCCACTCTTTGGCAATTTAGGAATTTAAGGGCAACAACTTATAGAAAATAGAGTGGACATCTCCTACTGAACATTTCATTTTGACCAGAGCAGCAGAAATCGAAGGCTTCTGAATCCTGTCCCAAGTAAGTTTTAAAAAGAAAAATCGACTTCTTTTTTCTAGTCCAGAGCACGTCCAGCCTATGCTAGGCTAAGAGTACCAGAAGGATCTCAGTATGCCAACATAAGAGATGCAGACAATTGTCTGCTACCAGATCAATGCTCTGAAGAGAGGAGTGTTTGTGTTCCCTGGCAAGGGAATATGAACAAAAGACCTTCATTGGCTTTCTCCATCACCTGCTTTGACATTGATTTCCAATTTTTAAAAAAGGAACCCAAAGATGGTCCCAATGGAGTAAAGCATAGAATGGAGCAGCTGTGACAGAACACTGATGGCAAATTTGTAGAGGGTTTATGAAGGAAGAAGGGGACCTTTCCTTTGAAGTGCAACTGCTCATTTAGGATCTTTCCTCTTTAGCAGTTTTTTTACTCCAGTCAAGAAACTGCTAATATCTCAATTGTTTAAAACTCCAGATTTAACAATAAATTAAATGAATATAGAAAGGAAGGAAATCACCCCAAATGCTAAGACAGTCATACCTTTAGCAGACATCATAAATATATATTCTAAGAAAAGCTATGTCTTAAGTACTGGTCATGGTGTGGATTGACTCAGTGGCTTTGGGACATATTTTAGCTACTCTTAGCCTGTTTCCTTACTTATAAAGTAAGGCAAGCTACATATGTTACCTAGAGCAGCTGGCTTCCTTCAGGCTAGATGAGGTCATGGGAGCTAGTCCTCCATTTTGTAAGCAGAGAAACTTTGAGAAGAAAAACAAACCCATATAGGGTTGGTTTAGAAGGCAATCTCTGGAGTCTAACCTGATGAGAATCTAGGCTCTGTCACTGGTTAGTTGTATGACCTTGGGCAACTTGAATAAACCTTACATGTTTCAACTTTTATGTCTATTATGCATGTTAAAATACTGCCTGCCTTGTTGGTCGTTATGCAAAGTATACAAAATGGTTAACCCAAGTCTGGTTTATAGTAAATATGCAAGGAATGTTAGTGCTCATTTGGCTGCTTACCTAGCACCTCCTCCCCTTCCTCTTTTCTAAAAGTGCATTAATTTTGTTTGGGTGTCTAGTTCTCTTCTGTGCAGCCCATGAAGAGGAAGCTAATTTATCTCAGCTTTCAGGAAGGTCTTGATTATTAGAGCTTAGTAAACTTGTATGTCATCAGAATGATGTGGAGGTCTTGTTAAAAAAACAGATTCCTGGCCCCACCCCTATTGTTTCTGATTCAGTAGGTCTGGAGTGGAGCTGAGAATTTTTATTTCTAACAAGTTCTCAGGTGATGCTGATGTTGCTGGTCCATTCAGCCTTTAATGTATGACTGGCAATGTACTAACCTCTTTTTCATATTATATTATTTAAAATTTAGAATAACCCAGTGAAGGAAGTGTTCTTGTTACATTCATTTTGAAGACATTGAAACCAAGGCCCAGAGAGTTTAGCTGACTTGCCCAATGCCAAGCATCTATCTGTAGAACAGGAACTCAGCCTGGCTTTTTCTGGACTTCTAATCCAAAGGCCAAACTGTATTTCCTCCATCATCCTCTCAGTGGCAAGAATATTCCTTTCCAGTGAATATGGTCCAGACTATCCCTAGTAGAGTTTTAGGATACCTGGGAAGCTGGATTAATACAGGGGTGGTTAACTAAACATGGAATTGAGAAAAGGGAGGGAAAGACTTTTGATGGGATATGAGCTCATGAAGGTTCATAAGGTGAGGTGCAATGAATTAGTACTTTTCCAGAGAAAAGGAGTAGAGCTCTGAGCTTTCCTGCATAGGAGAACAGAACTTCTACCAAGTTCTAGCTCTCTGGTCTCCCTGTTTCTAAGCCTCAATTCACTTAGTTACCCTTCTATTTTGCCCCCTGCATTCACCTTCATTTTGCCCTAATTGACCTTAGGCCTTCTCAGATAATGATTTGGGTGCATGTGCCCCTTCAGATCACTACATTTGTATCTTTAGGGCAAATACCCAGTAGTGCGATTGCTGGGTTGTAGGGTAGCTCTGTTTTCAACTTTCTGAGAAACCTCCACACTGTTTCCCACAGTGGCTGTGCCAGCTTGCATTCCCACCACTAGTTTAAGAGGGTTCCTCCTCCACATCCTCACCAACATCTATAGGTGATTCTTAACTTACTTCTTCAGTGGCTTATTCTCACCCATTTCAAACATACAAGTAAGTACAGAATAATTTATCAAGGTACTCATGTACTATCACTCCACTTACCACAAGTTCACATTTTATATTTTTACGTCAGACTGTGAAAAGAAATGACAGAAAACAAACAAACAACAAATCCATATGTGAATGAGTATCATTCCCATGCTTGTTTTTTAATTTTTACTAACATGTTGTATTGCTTTTCTGTGTTTAAAAAATTTACATAAATTGCAGACCTGTATATTCTGTGCAAATCATTTTACAATTTTCTTTTTCCATCAGCATTCTATCAAGATTTAGTTTACTGTAATGGCTTCAAGTTTTATACTTTATTAATAAACCACATTTTATAGTCCGTTCTGATGAGCGTTTTGTTCTGGTTGTTTCCTTTCACACATAGTACAGTGGACATTTTTATTCATCTCTCTTTGCATGTGTGTGTCAAGTTTTCTCTAGGGTAGAGAACCAACAGTGGGCCTGACAAATTGAAGAGTGTACATCGCTTCCCATTTACTAGGTAGTGTGCCTTCCTGTGAACATACCTATGAATTTCCATTTCCCACATAATTGCTAACAGTTTGTGATAATAGATATGCCATTTAAAAATGATTTTATTTATATTGTGAAAAAAATAGATAGACTTTTCCCACTAATTTCTAAGGCCTTTTTTGTTATATACTAAGTTCTAATCAGAAAACTAGGTTTGTTTCCAGGCTCTCCATCTAGTGGATAAATTGTTCATTGTCTCACTGTGCCTTATGATATGGCTTTATAAAAAATCTTAATGTCTTCTAGGGTACATTCCCTTTTATTTATTTTCTTTAAAATTGTCATGGTTATTCTCTGCTCTTTGTTGTTTCATGGGGAATTAAACATCAGCTTGATGAGGTCTATGAAAAACCTTCTAGGGAAATTTGACTGGAATGCATTGACTTGATAGATTAATTTGGAGTCTTTTTCACCCATGAACATGCTGCATTTTTCCTTTTTTTCAGGTTTTAAAAATTTATACCCTTTGATAAGATTTTATTCTGTTTCCATAATATTAATGAATATCTTTTGTCAGCCATATTCTTACATACCTTGTATTTTTGTTGCTACTGTGACTGATAGGATTTTTAAATTATATTTTTTAATTGGGTTTGCTGGTTTATGGAGATGTTATTGATTTTTGTATATTATTTTGTATCCACCAAGCTCTTATTGCCTTTAATGGTTTCTTTATATAATCTCGTAGATTTTTTCAGATAGACAATCATATCGTCTGTGAATAATGACAATTTTGATTCTTCCCTTCCAATCTTTACATTTTTTTTCTCCTGGTCTTTTTTGGTTTAGTTAGCCAGGCATCCAGGAAAATGCACTTGAATACAAGTGGTGCTAAAAGACATATTTATTTTTGAAAATGGAATGCTCTAAACATTTCACTACTAACCATGATATTTTGTGAAGTTTTTGATAGTATTCTTTGCCATATAATGAAAGTCCCCCTTCAGTCCTGGTTACTAAGAATTTTTACTTGGGTAGATGTTAAATTTCATGTATTCTTATTCTATATCATTTGGGATTATCACATGGGTTTTCTCCTTTTTACTGTTAGGGTTGTATATTACTTTTATTGATTTTCTAACATTAAATCATCCTCGTATTCCTGAAATAAGACTTACTTGGTCATGGGTATTTATTTTTAAATACTTCCCTGCATTTCATTGCTAATAAATTACTTAAGACTTTTAAATTTATATTAAGAGTACACTTGGCCTGTAATTTACTCTTTGCACTATTCTTCTCCACTTTGTGCCCTAAGGTTATTTTAGTCTCATAGGAGGAGTGGGGGAGTTCTCTTTCTATCTCTTTGGTAGCATTTGCATAAATTAGGAAATAGTGGTTCCTTGTAGGTTTGGTATCTAACCCCTGCAGTTATCATGGCCGTTTTCTTAGAGGCATGGGAGATTGCCAATTTTTATTTTTTAATTTATTTTTGGGGGTTATTATTTATTTATCTACTTATTTATTTATTAACATATCATGTATTTTTTGCCCCAGGAGTACAGGTCCGTGGATCATCAGGCTTACACATTTCACAGTACTCACTATAACTTCCCCAGTGTCCAAAACCCAGCCACACTATCCCTACCACCCCCCCCACATGCCAGCAACCCATTTTGTTTTCTGAGATTAAGAGTCTTTAATGGTTTGTCTCCCTCCTGATCCCATTGTTTTATTTTTTCCCCTCCCTACTCCCCAAACCCTCCACTCTGCCACTCAAATTCCTCATATCATGGAGATCATATGATAATTGTCTTTCTCTGATTGACTTATATTGCTTAGCATAATACCCTCTAGTTCCATCCATGATATTGCAAATGGCAAGATTTGTTTTTTTGATTGGCTGCATAGTATTCCATTTCGTGTGTGTGTGTGTGTGTGTGTGTGTGTGTATCACATCTTGTTTATCCATTCATCTGTTGATGGATATCTGGGTTTTCTTTCCATGGTTTGGTTATTGTAGACATTGCTGCTATAAACATTGACATGCATGTGACCCTTCAGATTACTACATTTGTATTTGTAAGGTAAATACCCAGTGTGATTGCTGCGTCATAGGGGAGCTTTATTTTTAACTTTTTGAAGAATCTTAATACTGTTTCCCAGAGTGGCTATATTAGCTTGCTTTCCCACCAGCAGTGTAGGATGATTCCCCTTTCCCCACATCCTCACCAACATCTATCATTTCCTGACTTCTTAATTTTAGCCATGCTGACTGGTATGAGGTGGTATATAACCGTGGTTTTGATTTGTATTTCCTTGATGCCAAGTGATATGGAGCACTTTTTCATGTGTCTCTTGGCCATCTGGATGTCTTCTTTGCAGAAATGTCTGTTTATGTCCTCTGCCCATTTCTTGATTTGTTCTTTGGGTGTTGAGTTTGCTGAGTTCTTTATAGATTTTGGATACTAGCCCTTTATCTGCTATGTTGTTTGCAAATATCTTCTCCCATTCTGTCAGTTGTCTTTTGGTTTTGTTGACTGTTTCCTTTGCTGTACAAAAGCTTTTGATCTTGATGAAGTCCCTATAGTTCATTTTTCCCTTGCTTCCCTTGCCTTTGGCAATGTTTCTAGGAAGAAGTTGCTGTGGCTGAGGTTGCTGCCTGTGTTCTCCTCCAGGATTCTGATGAATTCCTGTCTCACATTGAGGTCTTTCACCGATTTTGAGTCTATTTTTATGTGTGGTGTAAAGAAATGGTCCAGTTTCATTCTTCTGCTTGTGGCTGTCCAATTTTCCCAACACCATTTGTTGAAGAGACTGTCTTTTTCCATTGGAGATTCTTTCCTGCTTTGTTGAAGATTAGTTGACTGTAGAGTTGAGGGTCCATTTCTGGGCTCTCTGTTCTGTTCCACTGATCTATGTGTCTGTTTTTATGCCGGTATCATACTGTCTTGATGACGACAGGTTTGAACTAGAGCTTGAAGTCTGGAATTGTGATGGCACCCACTTTGGCTTTCTTTTTCAACATTCCTCTTGCTATTTGGGGTCTTTTCTCATTCCATATAAATTTTAGGATTATTTGTTTCATTTCTTTGAAAAAAAGGATGGTATTTTGATAGGGATTTCATTAAATGTGTATTTGCTTTAGGTAGCATAGACATTTTCATATATTTGTTTTTCCAATCCATGAGCATAGAATAGTTTTCCATTCTTTGTGTCTTCCTTAGTTTCTTTCATGGGTACTTTATAGTTCTCTGAGTACAGATTCTTTGCCTCTTTGGTTAGGTTTATTCCTATGCATCTTATGGTTTTGGGTGCAATTGTAAATGGGATTAACTCCTTAATTTCTCTTTCTTCTGTCTTGCTGTTGGTGTAGAGAAATGCAGCTGATTTCTGTGCATTGATTTTATATCTTGACAATTTACTGAATTCCTATATGAGTTCTAGCAGTTTTGGAGTAGAGTGTTTTGGGTTTTCCACATAAAGTATCATATTATCTGCAAAAACTGAGAGTTTGACTGTTCTTTGTCCATTCAGATGGATTTAATTTCTTTCTGTTCTCTGATTGCTGAGACTAGGACTTCTAGTACTATGTTGAATAGCAGTAGTGATAGTGGACATACTTGCCATGTTCCTGATTTTAGGAGGACAGCTCTCAGTTTTTCTCCATTGAGAATGATATTTGCTGTGGGTTTTTCATAGGTGGCTTTGAGGATATTGAGATATGTGCCCTCTATCTCCCTACACTTTGAAGAGTTTTGATCAAGAAAGGATTCTGCATTTTGTCAAATGCTTTTCAGTGTTTATTGAGAGTATCATATGGTTCTTGTTCTTTCTTTAATTAATGTGTTGCATCACATTGATTGATTTGTGGATGTTGAACCAACCTTGTATCCGAGGAATAAATCCCACATGGTTGTGGTGAATAATCCTTTTTTTTTTTTAAACATATATTTTTATCCCCAGGGGTACAGGTCTGTAAATCACCAGGTTTACACACTTCACAGCACTCACCAAAGCACATACCCTCCCCAATGTCCATAATCCCACCCCTTC
>NC_081562.1:22597426-22626479 GCF_022355385.1 Mustela nigripes
TTGCAGTTGAGTTCTAGCTTCAGAACATTGTGGTCTGAAAATATGCAAGGAATGATCCCAATTCTTGGTAGTTGAGACCAGACTAGTGACCCAGGATGTGATCTATTCTGGAGAATGTTCCATGTGCTCTAGAGAAGAATGTGTACTCTGACGTTTGGGGTGGAATGTTCTGAATATATCTGTGATGTTCATCTGGTCCAATGTGTCATTTAAGATTATTAGATGACAGTGTGTGGACCTATTTTTATTGATTTTGAGGGGGTTTCTTGTGCCTCCTGGATTTTGATGCTTTTTCCCTTAGCCATATTAGGGAAATGCTCTGCTATAATTTGCCCCTACATACCTTCTGCCCCCCTGTCTTCTTCTTCTGGGATCCCAATTATTCTCATATTGTGTTGTCTTACGATACCACTTATCTCTCAAATTCTTCTTTTGTGGTCCAATAGTTGTTTGTGTTTCTTTCTTTTTTAAAAGATTTTATTTATTTATTTGACAGACAGAGATCACAAGCAGGCAGAGAGGCAGGCAGAGAGTGCGGTGGAAGCAGGCTCCCCACTGAGCAGAGCCCAATGCGGGGCTCAATCCCAGGACCCTGAGACCATGACCCAAGCTGAAGGGAGCCACCCAGGCACCCCAGTTGTTTGTGTTTCTTTTGCTCAGCTTCTTTATTTTCCATCTTTTGGTCTCCTAAATCACTAATTCTCCCTTCTGCCTCATTTATGCTAGGAGTAAGAGCCTCCATTTTTGAATGCACATTATTAATACCTTTTTTGATTTCAACTTGGTTAGATTTTAGTTTATTTACATCTCCAGAATGGGATTCTCTAATGTCTTCCGTGCTTTTTTTTTTTTTTTTAAAGATTTTATTTATTCATTTGACAGATAGAGATCACAAGTAGGCAGAGAGGCAGGCAGACAGAGAGAGTGGAGGAAGCAGGTTCCCCAACAAGCAGAGAGCCAGATGCAGGGCTTGATCCTAAGACCCCAGGATCATGACCCGAGCTGAAGGCAGAGACTTTAACCACTAAGCCACCCAGGCGCCCTCTTCCACGCTTTTTTTGAGCCCAGCTAACATGTTGATATTCATAATTCTGAACTCTTGTTCTGACATATTACCAATGTCCATTTTGACTCGGTCCCTAGCCTTCAGTACTGCCTCTTGTTCTTTTATTTGTGGTCAGTTTTTCCACCTTATTATTTTATCCAGAATATATGAATTAGAGAATAAAATATGAAAAGTATGGTAAAGACCCCAGGAATATGTACATTAATTAAATCAGAAGAGACACCAAACTAGGGGGAGAAGAAAAGGAGGAATAAAGAAAAAAATTATATATTCGAATGGTGAATAGAACAGAGCCACCCACTTGATTTTGATTGTATTCTAGTCTGTCAGAAGAAATTACCCCCCAAAATTTTAAAGAAAGAAAATACTATATATATGTATATACACACACAAAAAAATAGGGGTAAGCATGATGAATGGATGGAATATGAATGTAAAGATTAAAATTTAAAAATATTCTAAAAAAGGAATTGATTAGAGGTTGGTTGAGTAAGGAAAATAAAAAGAGGAAGGAATGTCATCAGGCTGGAGACTAGAACAAAGCCATTTGCTACATTTAGGGTATATTTTGATATATTAGAAGAAATTGTATCCCAAAATTTTCAAGGGAAAAAAACCCTATATGAATAAAAAAAATAATACAATGAAGGGATAAAATATAACAAAGAAAAGTAAAAAAAAAAAGGATTTTTAAAAAGGTATTGAGAAGATAATGTAGTTAAAAAATGTTAAAATAGGAAAGAGGAAAAAAATAAAAAAATAGAATAAGAAAAATATAAAATTAAGAAAATTTACCTTTGAAAGACCAAAGGATAATGGGAGAAAGCCATGAATTCTATGAGTTGCTTTTCCCTATCTCTGGAGTTCCGCAGTTCTCATTGATTTGTGAACTTGGTCTTGGCTGGATGTTCTAACTGATCTTCTGGGGGAGGGTCCTATCACAGTGAGTTTCCAATGTCTTTGCCTGTGGCGGAATTGCACCACCCTTGTCAGGTGCCAGGCTAAGTAATCTGATCGATCTTGGGAGCTTTTGTTCCCTGAACACTTTCTGTGTAGCTTTGGAAGACAGGAATGACAATTGTGGCCTCCCAATCTCTGGCCCCATAGGAGCACAGAACTCAGGGTCCCACTCCTCGGTGCTCCCTCAGGGAAAAGCAGTCAATCCTTCCTGTCTTTCTGATTTCCCGCTGCACTCCGTGCTCACCCAGTCTGTGATTGAGCATTTCTATCTCTGTGCATGGCCCCTTTGGAGTCTCCAAACCCAGCAGATTCCTGCAGCATGCTCCCTTGCTGCTCCTCCTGGAGGAGGAGAAGGGGGCTTTCTATGGAACTGCCACTTGTGGGGTTCCTGTTCTAAGAGCAGTGGCCCGACTCTGCCTTGGATCACAGTTTAAGGTAAGCCCCAGCTAAGAGTGCACTCCTTGGCTCCATCTCTGTGGCCAGCTTCTCTGCTCCAATTCCTGGGAACTCTGCCACACTTAGACAACCCTGGTCTTTTTGTGTCCCCATGGGTCCTGAGAACACTTTGTTCCTGTGAGGACTCCACCCCCCATTTAGCCTCTGTAGAGACATCCCTCAGTGGAGCAGACTTCTAAAAGTTCTGATTTTGTGTTGCAGTGCTCTCCCACTTGCCAGGAGCTGGCCCCTCCCAATCCAGTCTATCTTCCTGTCACTTCGGATTCACTTCTCTGCATGTCTTACCTTCTGGAAAGTAGTCAATTTTTTTTTTTTTCTAGAATTGCTGCTCTTCTCTTCTATCTCCTGTTGAGTTTGTAGATTTTCAAAATGGTTCGATAACTATCCAGCTGAACTCCTGGGACCTGATGATTTCTTGGTCTCCTATTCCTCTACCATCTTGCTCCCTTATCTGGATCATTGGTTTTTAATTATTGATTCAGTTCCTTTAGTGATCATATGTCTTTTCAGGTATGTGTGTGTGTATATATATAGTTATACACTTATGTGTGTGTGTATATATATAGTTATACATAAGTGTATAACTTATACACACACATATAGTTAGTTATACATAAGTGTATAACTATATATATATACATTTTATATATAAAATGTATTATTTTATATATTTATATATATATATATATTTAAGGATTTTATGTATTTATCTGAGAGAAAGGGAGATAGGGAGCAGGAGTGAGAGGGAGAGAGAATCTGAATCAGACTCCTCACTGAGTGCAGAGCCCATCTAGGGGCTGGATCCCATGACCATTAGATTATGACCTGAACCAAAACCAAGAGTTGGATGGTTAACTGACTGAGCCACCCAGGCACCCTTCTGTGTTTTTTATGAGACAGTTTGGTAATTCAAAGAAAATTAAAAAAAAAAAGTATGCCTTTTTAAGGTTTCAAACTTACTGGCATCAAGTTGTTCAGTTTCTTGAGCTGGTTTAAGTTTTTAATGTACCTGTAATTATATATATTTTTAAAGTCTAATAAGGCTAATTTGTACCTCACTTCTTTTTCTTATTCAGTCTTTCTACAGAATTGGCTTCATTTTGATATTTAAAAAGATTCAGGCATTTTTCCTGTTGATCCTCTTTATTTTAGTATTTGTTTCTCTATGATGAATTTCTGCTTATTTTCATTTCTTCTACCCCTTGACTTAGGTTTACTAGTTTTCTTTTTCTAATTTTTTGAATTAGGTCCTGAAGCCATAGCCTTTTGATTTCTCTTCTTATGTAATATATGCATTTAAGACAACAATTCCCTCTTAGAATTAAATATTGAGTAGCATATATCAGTTTTGATATGTAATACCTTTATTGTCATTGAGTTCTGAATAGTGATACTATCCTTTATGATTTATTTGTAATCCTATAAATTATGTACAAGAGATCTTAAAGTTTCCTAACATTCATGGTTTTGAGGTTTATTTTTAAACTACTTTTTTCTAATATTACAGTACTTTGATCACAAAATGTAGTCTGTATGCTGCAGAATGTTTTGGTTTTATTGAATCTTCCTTTGTGAACAAGTATCCAGTCAATTTTTGGTAAATTATTCATGTGTTCTTGAAAACAGAATGTATCCTTTAAATTTTGGGATAGGATCTAAGTTGCAGTCCATTTGGTGAAGTTCACAGATTGTGTTACTTAAATGCTTATTTTCTTACTGCTTTTTATACAGCAATTATAGCAAGATGTTAAAATCTTCCCCCAATGTTTGTGGATTTATTTTTCCTTGTGAGTTTTTTCTTTATATATTTTAAAAGTATGGTATTAAGTATATACAGGTTCAAGATTATTATATCTTTCTGAAAAATTATTCATTTTATAACTACATGGTAATATTTTTAGTCATATTTTCTCCCTTAAACGTATGTTTATCTGATTTAATATGACTGTATCAGTTTAATTTCCATTAGTGTTTGCCAATTATATGACTTTTTCCTCTTTACTTTCAATGTTTTTGGCATTCTGTTTAGGTGTGTCTCCTGTAAATAGTGTTTAGTTGGAGAGTTCACATGTTTAAAAACCAGTGTAAGACTGATGAGTTTAGTCTGTGATAAAGTTAGTCTTACTGAGGTCTCTATTTCCACCTTTATTTTGTACTTTATAGTTGACACACATTTCTTTGATACTTTATTTTCTTGTCTATGTGTGTGCACATGTGTGTTTGTAAATGTGTTTCATGGTGTTTATTAGATTCATTGAGATTCCTTCTTCTAAATGCACATTCTCACATTCCCTTCTACTCTCGAAGTTGCATACTAGTCTATCTTTTTAGGTACTAATATTCCTTTTTTGCATGCATTCTTATCTAATAAATTTAATCAATAAATCTCTGCTTTTAAAAAAAAATTAACTTAATTTTATTTTTTCCAGTGTTCCAAAATTAATGAAGTTCCCGTCTCTCATGTTATTATTGTACAGTATTTAATTCTACCTTTTAAAACACACACACATTAGAGTACTGAATATTTTTTTGGTATTCTTTTATATAGTTGATGCTTCCCTAGTTTCTTTTGCTTCTTTACTTTCATTTTTTTCATTTCTTTACTTAATTTTCTTCCTTCTCAAGAACATCCCTTAATACATTTTTCAAGATCCTGTGAATGGTAAATTCTTTCAATCTCAGTCTTTGTTAATCTGAAATGTCTTTATTTTGTTCTCACAATATTGTTTTTAATTGAGTGATAATAGGATATAGTAAAATTCAAATAGCTCAGTTCAATGAATTTTGATAAATTCAAACCAAAACAACATACAGGACATTTCCATCTCTCTCCAAATCACCCATTCCTGTTGATCTCAGCCCCTACCTCCATTCTAGAAACAACCACTGTTTGGTTTTCTGTTATCATTTTATTAATTTTTATCTCTTCTAGAACTTCATATAAATGGAATAGGCAGTATATTCTTTTGTACTTGGCTTCTTTCCCTCACACTGTTTTGCAATTCATATATGTGTTGTGTGTTTTAGTACTTACTTGTAAAATTTTGAGTTATATTACATTATATGAATAGACCACCATTTGTTTACTCATTCTCCTGCTGATGCACTGTGAGTTTTCCTACACACTAGCCTTATTTTTGGCCAAGTGTACATTGTTCTGAGATCTTAAACAGTTATTCAGAAAGCCCAAAACCCATTCTCTGACACCATCAACTAATACCAGCTACTCACTTCCTGAACTTTGATTCCTCTTTCATCTTTCAAATTTCTTAACATTACTTGGGATAAAAACAGTAATGTTACCGCTCAGTTCTTTCAGTTTTTTGCTGAGTCCTTTTGAAGTATCTCAAAATTCAAGGCTTTTTCTAATGGTGCAGTCATTTCCCAAATTATTCAGCAGATGGTGGGAGTGGTTGGTTCATGGGATAACTGTTAATGGGATCTTCATACATAATAGTCACGGGGCTCCTTGGTTTAGTTGGTTCAACGTCCAGCTCTTGATCTCTGCTCAGGTCTTGATCTCAAGGTTGCGAGTTCAAACCCTCTGTTGGGCTCCATGGGTTTTAATTAATAATAATAAAAAGAAATCAGTCATAAAATTTGAAGAGCATGTACCATGTGCAACTTATTTATTCAAGTATTTAGTAATCCTATGATTACTCCCACCCTACAGATAAGGACACTGAGGTTTAGATAAGCACAACAAGATGACACATCTAGTAAGTGGCAAATTAGAATTTGAACTCAGGTTATCTCTATATTTTGCATTTTTAAAGAATTGCTTGATGTTGCTGGATAGTAAACTCTACTTTTAACCTTGTCAGGAAACCTCCATACATTTTGCCTGGGTCGTTACCTGGAATTTTTTTCCTTTTGGGGCCAAGGCACCAGTTGCCTGCAGATTTTTCTTTCTATTTCATGATTCATGGGCTGCTGTGTATTCTTCAGGAAGTGTGGCTCACTCTTTAAGGACACCCCATTTTTGGGTGATGCTCCTATGTTCAGAGATCCTTTTCCTTCCATTTCTCCTTAGGGATAATCAGGTTTCCTGCGAGCCAGAAGGAAACCAGAAGGGAGGAATTCAATCTCTCCTTCTCCAGGCAGGCCCAAGTGCTATTCTCTTGGCTTCTGGAGCACCCTTTGGTCATTTAGTGATTATTTTCACAACTCAGTTGGGCATTCAGAGTCTCTTGGATTAATTAAGCAGTGGTGATTAACAGAGTCTTGGGCCTCTGTGGGGCAGTTGCAGTTGGTTATTTCGAAGTTACCATGATAGTTTTAAATCTCTCAGGGTATCTTACACAATTTATTTCTTGTACCTTGAGAGTAGCAGAGCTGATTTCCCAGACAATTTTGGTGCCATATTATGTAAATAAAGATAAGTATAGATGAGGGGAATAAGCCAATTGGCTACTTGTAATCCAAGCTTTACCAAATTGTCCATGAACTTATGATACAAGAGATAAAAATCCAGAATATAATGAATGGAGAAGAAATATGTTGAAGTTTGGTCCCCAGAGCAAATGTGAAATAGAAGGAGCATGTAGTTATTGAAATAATTCAAAAGGGAGACTAAACAAAGAGAGAGAAAAATGGCAAAGAGAGAATAGGGAAACAAAGCATATGAAAAACCAGGGCCATCTGGGAAGAGATAAATCTTTCCTTCTGTTGGCTTGAGTCAAGAACTCAGTCATCTTGGTAATACTGGGTTGAATGCCTGAGTTGCCAGGAAAAAGACCAGAACTTTCAGGAAAAAAACTTAGCTGTAACCAGTAATTCAGATATGGCGAACTGAAGTCCATGTTCCAGAAAGTTCCTCCAAAAAAGTTGTCTGTGGAAGATATAAACACAATGGTGCTGCATAAACCCAAACTTTTACCCTTAAAATCTCTGACTCTGGAAAAACCGGAGGAAATACAGCAAGTAGTCCAGGATACAATTCACCAACAAGAAATGGCAGAAAAGAAACAACAGCAAATAACTCACTGAATGAGTGAGTTAGTCCACAGAATACCTTACCTTAGTTATTATTAACAATAGCTAGAAAATAATTTGCATCTGTATGCTGAAGTTAGTATTTGTTAATAAAACTGATAGTACTCCTATAAATAATATAAAAATATCCAACATTAATGAAACTTGTATTGTGAATTTAAACACTGGTTTGTATTGAAAGTAAGCAATTAAAAAACTTTGAAACCCCCCCTCCACTATCACCAAAAAATACCATATGAAAAACTAGTTTTTGCTTTTAAAAGATTTAGAGTAATAAAACACATTAAGGCCCCATAGAAATGGTATGGATCAGGAAGATTTATCCTGGTTTGGGGAGTCATGAATTCGAATTACTAATGAATTTAGAAGATTTAGAATTACTAATGAATTTAGAAGAGTTTGATTTATGCCTTCAGAGAACAATCCAGAGTTCAGGTTAAAAAGCCAGAAAGAGTGAAAAGCCTAAGGTAGAGGATGTGTGTGTTTTCCTGTTCAAACTCCTATTGCAAGGCAGCAGGGAAATGGAGTCATGTACAGTTTGGTCTTATTGTCTTCCTGAGGTTCAAACATCATAAAGTGTATGGTGGATACAGACACATGTCCAAAAGTGGCTGACCCACCAATTCCATAGTCTGTAAGATGACAGGTTCTCCCTAAATGGAGGAACTATTTGTCCTCAGGAGCAGTGGGCAAGGGAAGAGAGGAAGGAAAGTATCTCCTTGGTTTGGAGAAGAGCCAGAGTCTCCAGATCACTGGGTGTGAAGCAGCAACGTGGCAAGAATGTCTCTTGCCACTGATTTCCTTTCAAGCCTGAGGGTCAGTGTAAAAGGCCCTAGAGTCTAGTCAGAATGAAGTCACATGACTGGGCTTCACAACGTATACCCTGGGTTTGGAAGATCGTTTGTTGAGGAGATTGAAATCCTAAGGGAACTGGTTCACGTTTTAGGCCCTATATGTTATCCCTATATGCTGGGGAAGTGTATCAGTCAGAAGCGTTCAGAGAAGCAGAGCCAACAGGAGAAGCAGAACAAACAGGAACCAGTGTAGGGATGTGTTAAGAATTGGCTCATGCAGTTGTGGGAACTGGCAAGTCTAAATTCTGTAGGACAGCCCAGCAGGCTGGGGATTCTGGCAGGAGTGGGTGAGGCAGTTGGAGCCTGAAGGTAGTGTAGAGGCAGAACTCCTTCTTCTTCGGGGGAATCTCAGTCTTTCCTCTCAAGGCCTTTAGCTGATTGGACAAGGACCACTGACATGGAGGACAATCTAGTTTACTCAGGGTCCACTGATGTAAATGTGAATCTAACTAGTACCTTCATAGCAACATCTAGGTGGATGTTTGAGCAAAAGAGTGGGCACACAATCCAGACTGGCACATAAAATTAACTATCGCAGGAAAAGAAGAAGGATGCTCTCTGTCACATTCCTCCTTTTCTTTCTCTCCTTAACCAGCAGCCAAGCAGGATCTGAAGCCTCAGAAGTGGTAGCGGGAGTGGATGGGGGAGTCAAGGCTGCCCTGGCAGGTGGTGGTAGTGTTTGGGGCTGGACACCAGTGGCTACAGAAAAAGAGTAAGACCGGAAACTGTCACAGCACCAGGGGGAGCCCCATTCCCTATGGGATGGAACCTATGATGAAAGGGAAAGGGTCTTCTATCCATACTCCCACCATACAGGGAAGTTGAAACCAGAGCTGAGCAGAGTTAGTTTCAGAAATAAACTTGGCGGGATCCTCTGAGCTTGAGATCTGGGCTTTGATTTTCACCGTGGTGGGCCTGGCCCTGGAGACACAGTTCTTGTGGCAGGCTGGAGGATTTTCGTAAGGCTTCTTGAAAGTGCTGTAATTAAAGTTTTGGAAATATCCATGGGCAATGCATTAATGCCACTCCAGCACCTTAGCCACCTCGCTCAGCGGATATACTGAAACAGGATTCTGAGCCACAACAATGGGATCAACTGATTTTGTTGTTAAGTAGCTTCTAAGAGCATTTTGAAGTCTCAGAAATGCCACCAAAGAAAAGCTCTACAAATCCCCCTTCTCTTCTTTCCAGTCCCCCCTCTCTGTTGGCCACAGAAATAGATTAACATTTGTTACACCTCCATTGTAAGCAGTCAAGCAAGCAATTGGCATTTTATCTTTGGTATTTGATTGAAGGAAAAAGGCATTTTTCATTTATATTTTTGCCTGAAGGGAGAGGGGAAGCAGATAAAAAGGAGCAGCAGCATTGCTATGATGTACTTCTCCTATATATGAAAGTTGTAATCTAATGTCATACTCTAGCTCTTTTCAATGCAGTGAATATTCCTTCATTACCTGACAAAACAGTGCTGGGATGCGGTTACTTGATATGTAAGGGAATAGCACAGTGTTAATAAAGTTGTGTCAAACAACCTCTAAAATAAATTTATAATTTTGTTCTCATGCTTTACTTTTACCTTCAATAGAATCATTTGGATTTATGTGTTTGCTATTTTAGCATTCATTTTGAAAAATAACTTGGGTTACAAGTGGACGATTAGGAAGAATTGCAATTAATTCATTCCAGGTTAAAAATGTAAATGAAGGGCGCCTGGGTGGCTCGCTGGGTTAAGCCGCTGCCTTCGGCTCAGGTCATGATCTCAGGGTCCTGGTGATCAAGTCCCGCATCAGGCTCTCTGCTTGGCAGGGAGCCTGCTTCCTCCTCTCTCTCTCTGCCTGCCTCTCTGCCTACTTGTGATCTCTGTCTGTCAAATAAATAAATAAAATCTTAAAAAAATGTAAATGAAAATTTTTATTATTTCAATACTGAGGGCAATCAATATCAGATGCATTGTGTTGAAGGATGATATTAAAATAAATAGAAGTTTGTATACAAGTAACAACCTCTTCTAGAAAACTAATGTGTACTAAGTACAAATGAGTATTAGATATACTACAATGTTATAATTATACCTTATATTTATTCAGCCTTAGACTTTAGAAGTATACTCATGCACATTGCTCATTTAGGGTATTTTCTTCCTGTTGATTGATCCTTTCAACCTCTGCATTTTCATGGATGGAGAAAACCCTTTTCTGTTCCCTGAGGATTAAATTTCAGATCATGGAAATGAGATGGAAGATGAAAATCAAAGGACTGACTACCAATTTTTTTTTTATTAAAGTATTTTTCTTCTTCAGACAATTTAATGGAGGAAATCAGGAAAAAATATTTTCCTTGAATAATTACTGTATTTCCATTTTTAGACATTAACCCGTGGCCCTGGGAGGAGTTGAGAGGACAGTAATCAGATTTGCCTTAGGCACAGTGATTTGGAGGAGGCGGTGGTGAAAGGGAAACCTATAACAAAGTCTAGATTTCTAAGGAACTTTGCCAGTCAATGTCAAGTAAGATTTCTAAGATGAACTGGAAGAGAAATTTCTAAAGATAAAGGACAATTGGGTCAAATGGGTGGCTCTGTCAGTTAAGCATCTGCCTTTGGTTCAGGTCATGAACCCAGGGTCCTGGGATTGAGTCTGGCATCTGGCTCCTTGCTTAGCCAGGAGCCTGCCTCTCCTTTTCCCTCAGTCCCTCCTTCCATTCGCCCCCTCCTCCTCTCTCAAATAAGTAAATAAAATCTTAAAAAACAGAACAAAACAAAATTAAAAAAAAAAAATGATTGCCCGTGTGCTCAGAATGACCAAAAAATTGGTAACCAAATGATTGTGTATTCTGCCTCTCTCATTCATCTAGAGTTTAAATAAGAAGAATTTGTAGGAATTATTCAAGGAATACACACACACAAACATAAAAATAATTTTTACTATTCTAAAAACACCAATGTTTATTATGGACAAATTAGAAAATAAAAATTAACCCAAAAGAAGTAAAAAATTCCTAAACCTGTGACTCAGCAGTAATTTTACTTTTTTCTTAATATCTGTGTATCATGTATGGAACAAGTGAGGACAAATAATTTTTTCAAAACTAGTGGTAGAATTTCTTTTAGGGAGATAATTATCTTTGTTTAAGAGAATTCTATGTTGGATTTGCCAGGTATGAAAGAGAAAACCCAAGGATTGAGCTTTGTGGAGAACATTAACGTGTTCACTAGTACTATTTCCTTCTTCAGGATCCCCTGGAAGTTAGGAAGGCGACATGACTAGTTCTGACCAATAGGCTGTGAGTGAAGTGGTGTGTGTGTGTGTGTGTGTGTGTGTGTGTGTGTGTGAAAATAGGGAGTGAGATCTCCATGTGTTTTCTTTCCAGTGATGTGCTGGAGCTGATATGTGCATCTCTTCCTAATTCTGTGTTCAATGACTTCATTTTGGTAGCTAGAAATTGGTCATGATGGGAATATTTTTTGATGATATTTAGCCATTATAATGTTCATCAAATGATGCTCATGGTGATAAATATGATGTTTAGCCATATCTTGTGTGTGTCCTTATTTAGTTCTTAAGATCAACTTCCTGCAAATAGAAATCAGGATAAAAAGGTCTGAAAAATTTTAAACTTTTGGATATGTTTTATTAAAGGAAAGTTTAGGTCATTTTATTTGCTTAACAACAAAGACCTATTGTGAATATATCCAGTTTGATGAAAAAGCAATATTGTTTGTGTTCATGTTTTATGATTGGGCAAAAGCTTATTGAAAGTTCCATGTGGATTCAGCTTATAAACAGATAAGTTTAATGATTTAAAAAATAGTTTGGAGGCATTTGGGGCTAGACTCCTATGTATTGTGTATCCACAATTACCTTTTCAAAATTAATATCTTCTTATACTATCTTGCTTTATGCATTTTCCCCCTTTCCTATGGTGACTCTACATGCTTAGGATCAGAATGTAGTGAGGATTAAGAGAAGGAAAGGAAGAAAGAGTGGAAGTAGGAAAAGAAGTACATAATGTGTTTGTGTCCATATGTTAAAACCATTTGGACTCAAAGAACAGTTTCTAAATTATATTACTCGATTTTAAAGCATATTCTCTTTTGTTTCTTTTGGCCCTAGTCTTGGCTCCATATGGGGGCTAGGGTAAGTCCAAACTTGTTGCAATGGAAAAGAACACAGAAGAATCCAACATTTATACTCTGGGCTTGTATGTAAAGAATGAGTTAGTCTGGTGCCCACGGCTCTGAAATACCCTCCCTTTCTTTTCCCCCAGTTCCAGTGTCCCATTGCCCCTCCTCATGCACCTTTAGTACCCAGGCCATGCAGAGCTGATGCTGTTCCAGAATCTATATTTTTTTCTGTTACGTCTTGACCTTTGTAGGGTGCTTTTCCCTCTGCCCAGACTCTCTCTCCACTATGCATACAGTTTCAGCTACCAAACTCTGGGTACTCCCCTGAGTGAGCTTGGTGCTTCTCTCATACGTTTCCATTATGGTTGGTGTTTACCACACATATTGTAATTTCTGGTTTCCTTATTTGTTTCCCTCGCACAAGACAGGGAGCTGCTGCAGCATGGAGGTTGTACGGGGTTTACTCTAATCACCGAGTGGAGTGACATTTAGTTGGCAAATCTAAATGAAGACGATTTAAAAATAACAAACAATTCTTGTGAATCTTTAGGTTTACCCTATGACTTCAAATAAGTCAGCCCCAAAGTCCTGCTTTGGGGCTGGAACTTTTGCTAAGTGCCTGGGAAGGTACAGAGATATATCCATCTGAAGAATTTGCAATCAGTGATTCTGATGATAATCCAGTCTCCTGAACAGTCGAGCAATTGAAGGAGAGGAAGTGGCAAACATTGGGAAAGTTGTTATTTTTTGTAGATCGAGAAACTAAATAAAAGACCTGAAACTAAATTGTATGTAAAGGAAGATTGGACTACTTAAAAATATAATTACACACTTCCACAATTGCTATCATATAGATAATTGTGGGGTTTGTCCTTGTTGAAGCTATCTCCAGCTTCTTTATAAATGATCATAAAATTATAATTTAACTTTCCCAACAAAGTCTGTTAGCAGTTCCTGTTTCATGTTAGTTTCCTGGGCATGCAGAACTCAATAGAAGCTGTCTTAAGTGTTTTCTTCATTATTAAACAGTTTTCTAAAATGCATAATTCAGCGAGACAGTAAGTAGTTGCGTTTATTTCTCTACAATTCAGCTCTGCAAAGCCTGACTTGTGAATTCAGCGGGGCATTCTTGTGCGAGCCAGTTTTTGTTATCAGCTACACAACATGAAAGAAGATTGCCTTTCCCAGCTAATAGAAGAAAACTCAATGAGAATAAAGACCCTAAGTATTTTAAAACACTGGCTCGAATTGCAACCTTGAGATCTAAAGGTAAAGAACAGTCCAAGTCCTGAAATAGATACATGAGTTACCTGTTTGGGACAAAAATCTCTTGTTTTCCTTTTACATTAAAGGAAATTACCCATTCTATTTGTTCTGAATCTAAACATTCCAATCTGAAAGAAATTTCCTTTCCTCCTCAAGCTCCATTCTTCCATTTCCTCATCTCTGAAATTTTAAGTACAATAGGGAAATAAGCCTGAACTGTAGTTTCAAGATTTTCAAAATATATCACTAGGAAGCCCTTTTTGTTTCAAGGGGCATGTTAGGATAGAAAGAGACTTTCTTTGTCAGAAGGTCCTCCAATTGCAATATCTTCAGTGCAATTTCTCTAAAGACATTTAGTCCAAAATGTACAATTGTGATCCAAAGCCGAGATGAAACAAATCGCAGGTGCAATTTCATTTTCTATGCTGTTTTTATGTTTTTTTTTTTTTTGACATTCTTTTAATGTTAGTCTGTAAACGATTTTTGCTAGCACAGGGCAGTGAAAAACATCTTACAGGTAATTTTATTTCAAGAATCTTTTCCCTCAACTCCAGCCGTGACTTTCTGATTCAGAGTGCCTTTCATTTGGCAATATGTATAGACTGTACCAAATGGAAAAGCCCAAACAAACAGCAAAACCCTCCTAGCAAAATCTACTTTTTTTCACTTTCATGCTTTGGAACTAGTTGATACAGGTCAAATCCCATTAAAGTGAACAGAAATTTGAGTTGTGATGCTATTTGTCAAAACAGAATTTGACATATTTCTCTAATTAACCAATCTGGTATCAATGGAATTATTCTTTTTTGACCTAGCTGATAGGAAATTAGTTCCAAATGCTTTTCAGCATGTTGGGTGTTTTTTCCTGGACTAACCACACTCTTCAAAAGTCCTCCTTTAATTGCCTTCAAAAATTTCATTTTCAAATTACATGGCAAATTCAGATACCACCTACATGAGGACCATGAGAAATGCTCCAAGAAATAGCACCCAGTTAAGCTCATTTTCTACATTTCTTCTTGGTATAAGCTGAGAAAATGATGATATGGAAGAAATGACCACTAAAACTTGACTTTTTATGACAACCTCGTCACTATTCACATTTCCTTTAGAAGGGAGTAGGGGTTATAATGTTTTTGTACTTGAAGGTCTCAGATTTAATTTTGAGAGGTTGCTGGAGGTAGAGGAGTTGGCTGGGTTCACATTTTAGTCCCAACATTAGATGGATTAGCTTGGCCAAGGAACTGAACTCTCTGAGCCTCTGTTTCTTCATCAGTAAAATGGGTGTAATAATACCCACATCACAGAGTTGTCATGAGATGAATTTTGATTGTATATAGAAAATATCCAACCCTGTAGGGGTGCTTGGGTGGCTCCGCTGTGAAGTGGCTGTCTTTGGCTCAGGTCATGATCCCAGGGTCCTGGGATGGAGCCCTACCTCAGACTCCCTGCTCAGTGGGGAGCCTGCTTCTCCCTCTGCCTGCTGCTTCCTCTATTTGTGCTCTATCTCTATCACTGTCAAATAAATAAATAAAATCTTAAAAAAAAAAAAAAAGGTTCCGACCCTGTAGCTGGCACCTAGTAAGTGATCAATGAGCACTAGCTCCCCACCCCTCCCACCCCTGTCCTTGCCCATCTTGGTTGAGCTGGAACCCTGGGTGTTTTCCAAAGTGAAGGTTGAGGATGCTAAGATGTGGACAGTTAAAATCTTCCCTGTCCCCAGATACCTGCCCGCCATATTCTCTGAATTTTGTGATTTTAGAGATTAATTTTTGAGGAGAGAGTTCAGGCCTTATGAATGGTAGTCCTCTGCTCAAATACACAGGAATGTTAAAATGTTAGCTGGCATATATAAGTGGAAATGTTTCCCATATGTCCTGGTTTACTCAGCACAGTCTCATTTTTGTTCTGGTCTGATTATTAATAGCACCCCCTTTTCACTCTCAAAAGTGTCCTGATTTGCTGATAAATTATGTGATCATGATGTTTCATGACAAAAGGTCCTTTTTCCCTCCCATTCGTTGCTGTATTTCTAGTGTTTAGCATAGAGCCTGACATCTGGTTGGTGCTCAATATATACTTTGTTGTATGAATGATGTTACATTTGTTTTCTTGTTTTTTCTTAAGATTTATTCATTTATTAGAGAGAGAGAGAGAGCCAGAGCCAATGTGGGTATTGAAGTGTGGGGAGGGGCAGAGGGAGAGAATCTCCAGTAGACTTGCTGCTGAGCGTGGAGCCTGATAAAGGGCTTGAGCTGGTGAACCCAGGAGGTCATGGCCTGAGCTGAAACCAAGAGTCCAATGCTTAGCTGACTGAGCTACTCAGTACCCCTACATTTGTTTCCTAATACATAATGCAATATTCCTGATTATAAAAGTAGGACAAACTACTTGGAAAATTTGGAAACTTCTGAAATGTAGAAGAAAAATTAAAAAACTACAATGTGATTATTAATTGTTTGTATTATCGGATAGTTTATTACATAATTAACCGTTTCTTGGAAAACGGTGGGCTGTATCTCAAGGATATTTGTGATAAGGAGGGGTTGGCATATTAAACGTGTCTGTCACAATGTCTGCTTGCTCAGAGCCCCTTCCAAATGGGCGGGCCTAGATCTCTGTGTTTTGTACTGTGGGACTCTGCCCTCCTGGCTGGAGCTGGTTGTATAAGGGGTGGGCTTTGATCCAGGAATAGTCAAACCTGAGGCTGGCCAACCCATGACCTGGCGCAAAAGGATGAGCAGGGCTAATCATATTCCCTCTTTTGAAGCTGAACTAGAAAATACGTTAGCAGTGGAATCTGAAATAGAAGGAATCTATAAAGAGAAGCCTTGAGGTAAGGCAGGGTCATGAAGGGTCCTGGCCAGCTGAAGTTATGCCGAAGCAGGAGCTATGAGGATGCAGAGTCTTTGAAGTACAGGAAAGCTTTGCAGAATGGAGGGAGAGAATAAGCCAGCTGGCATAGACAGGAGAATGGAACAAGACCCAGAGAGGGACAGAGGCACCATCAGAGACAGACTGCAGAGGCTTTGACAGAAGCAGAGAGACAGAGGCAAGCTGGTTCCTAACCTGTCTTGGTTCTCCAGAGCTTCTCTGGGTACCTTTATTTTATATATATTTTTCAAATATTTATCATTTTTTAATTTCACAATTTATGTTTGTTTATTTATTTATTTATTTATTTATTATTTTTTACATTATGTTAGCCACCATACAGTACATCATTAGGTTTGATGTAGTGTTCCATGATTCATTGTTTGCATATAACACCCTGTGCTCTCATTGGAATTCATGCCCTGCTTAATACCCATCACCCAGGTAACCTATCCCCCAACCTTCCTCCCCTCTAAAACCTTAAGTTTCTTTGTTGGAGTCCATAGTAACCATAAGATTATAGACTCTGGGTATCTTTATAATAATTCACTCTCTCTTAGGGATGCCTGAGTGAATCTCTGTTCTTTGCAATCCAAAGAATCCATTTGGAACAACTGGCTGGTTACAACAATGAGGTATATACTACATGTCAGGGATCACACAGGATCAGGGTGTTTGGTTATATTATAAGGATGCAGGGGATCTCAGAGAACTCAACAGAGGGAATAAGATTCATACCTCTTGGGAACTGGAAAATTGTCAGACAGCTATTCTCCACACTTCCTTTTTTTCTGGGATCACATGGGCTCTTACTTTTGCTACTCCCTGCATATCTTTGGTTGTCTTTCCATATCAGGTTCCTTCAAAGGCTCATCATTTCTGCTTCCCTGTGACTCTGGCTTGCATCTGACTTTGGAAAGTTGTAGCATTGACTCTGGTCCCAATTCTCTATGACTTTTATGGGATCTTGTGCCCAGCACTATTTAGCTAGCTGCAATCAGCTTATCTTTTATTTTATTGAGAGAGAGAGAGAGAGAGAATCAGATGGTTACTGGTCAGCTGATGAATCGGCTGTGTTTGAGTCAGAGGTTCCTCTGGTCCTATGAGCTGTGACAAAGGTGTGCAAAGCTACATGAGCCCCTACTCTATTAGTTGGGGTTGTGGACATCGATTTTCTGATTAGCAGAGAAGGAGAAGGGCAAATTAAACAACATACAAGCTTACATCTTGGTCCTGCCCTGCCTGTTTAACCTGATCTTTATTTCTAGTGCAAAGCCACTTTTGGACTGCTCAGAACCCGGCTCTCATGACTCCCAGTTTCTAGGGAGACTTTCTCATTTCTACCATTGCCTTAGCTCATTGCCTTTCTTTGTTTTGTTTTGTTTTTAAAGATTTATTTATTTGAGAGAGAGAGAGTGAGCAGGGGGAGGGCAAAGGAAGAAGGAGAGAGAAAATCTTAAAGCAGAGTTCCCACTGAGCCAGTCGCAGGACTTGATCCCAGGACCCTGAGATCATGACCTGAGCCAAAACCAAGAGCTAGATGCTCAACCGACTGAGCCACCTGACAGCCCCAGTTCATTGCCTTTCTGATGCTTTTCCTGTCTGTTCTTAGAGCTATTGATGGTTCCACTTCTGCCAGGTTGCCTTCTTCCCTGTTTTGCCGCTGGGTCACCTCTTGAACTCACACCTTTGGCAGGCAATCTTAGCTCTTCCTCAGATCTGGCGGGGCCGTAAAAGCCCACATGGCAGGCGCGAACGGAAGGCTGTCCTCTGCGGAGGCTCGGATGAAGAAATAGTTGAAAAAATGACACAGTCTGGAATACTGACAGATTCAGCACGACTTGCCCGAGGGCGCCAATCTTGTAAATTCTTCCCCCAGCAAGAAGACAATCTCTTAGCAACTCGGAGCTTCTGTGGTTTCGGTTTAACAGCAACAGGGCAGCAGACCACAGGGGAACTCATTTCTTCCCATGCAGTATGCTCACCAAAGCCATCTCAGCTTAGCTGTCCGTCTGAATCAGCACGCCCTGAAGAAGGACGATTTGGCGTTCTTTCCAACATGTCTCAGTGGGAGTGACAAGAGAGATGTGAGGACCCGCAGCCTTAGGGAATTGTCCACATGGCCTGCTGAGTCTCTGGGCCACACTCTGTCCACAGAGGCCCTGTGTCATTTGTTGCAACTGCTCCTTCCAGGTCCAGTGTCTTGTTCATTCCTTCTCAGGGAGGGAGAACTTCCTGTTCATTACCTCTGTGATGCCTTTGTGTTTGCATTCTGTGCAATTTTCATCTGACACCATGGATTCTGTGGCTGTCGTCCCCTCAAGATGTGTGGCTGGAACAGATTATATCTGACAAGTTGAAAGCTCCATGGAGCCATTTCCATGAAGGAGGAAAAAAAAATCAGACCAAGAATCAAAGGCTTATCTTTCTCATGGTGGAGGCAAGTTCTCTTTTATTTAGAGAACAAAAGGAAAGCCTTGGACTCAGAAGAGAGGGAAAGATGCGGGGTATGGGTATGCATCTGTTTTTTTTCACAGTTCTGTCCCAGGTGGCTGCACACTTGGTTTTAGAACAATTGCTGACTTTCATTCTTCCCTATTCCTTGAGTAGTATTAGAAAATAATTAGCAACAACAGGAATTCTGTAATTTTTTTTTTTTTGCAGACAGATCTTCTCAGTGGATGGGCCACTGCATGTGAGGGAGTAAGTCAGGCACTGTCTGAAGCTGTGTGACTTTTTCAGGCAACCGAGGGGCCATTTAGTAAATTAGTCCTTGGAATGGTACCCACGGAAATTGTTGGCTAGGGTAAAATGTACCAAAATTCCTCCCTGGTGAACTGAAAGAGCTAATGAATGCTTAAAAGATTCTTAGAGAAATTTCCAAGTGACAAACAAGAAAGGCTCCCCAAATATCAGTTCTAGAGTATGTATTATGTAGAGGTAAGAGACTGGCAGAGTTTTTGGTCACACAAGGGGGCTTCAGATCCTAAGGCATTGCAGCAACAATGATGAACCTAATGATGGGGTTCTGAGAACTATTTCCTCCCACCGAGCCCAGTGAGAAATAATTGGAATCACCTATGTGGTCAGCCAAATGGAGACCTGGTCCTCAAAAGTCACACTGGAGTCCTGGAAGAGTAGAGTAGGATTGTCTTTTAAGAATGTAATCTCTATAAACCATTATTTAGAGAACTAAGGGAAAGATTACAATTTCTATGTTGTGCAAAGGTAATTAGCAAGCTATGACAATCATCTTTCTCAACTCCTTTGTTTATTGTAGAAATTAAATGTCTGATATTAGTATTAGATAAATTGGACAAGAGATTGCTAGCTACCTACCCAATATCCCCTACCTCCTTTTTTTGTTTGTTTTTATATATGGAACCATGATTTTATTAGAGAAGCATCATACTTAGCTACAATAGGTTAGATTTCACAGACAGGAAGGATATATGACTAAATTTCAGCAATAGATAGAAGGGGAGGTTATTAGGTGGTTTCCTGGTAAAGTTATATTAAAAAAGGGGGTAATGGCTTACCTGGTATGCTCTCTTTTTATTCCTTGTCTTTTTCTTTCTTCTTACCTGGAATGAGGAAATGCTGGCTGGAGTTCCAGTAGCCACTTTGTGAATGTGAGGCAGCTTTAAAGAAGGAAATCACAAGCCAAAGATGGCAGAAAAGAGAGATAGAAGGTCCATGATGAGGTTGCAGAGCCACCACTCCACACCTAATTTGTTTAAGCCTTGTTTTTCAGGTCTCTACTACTCATAGTTGAACACATTTTCTAACTGATACAATATGCAAAGCTGGAATCCCACATCTTCTACTCTTAAATAGAAGTTATTCTGTTCACACAGCAGGAACATCAATGGGGAATAAGATTCTAAAACCTAGCCAGCCCATCCATATGGATGGGCACCATATGGTCTTCCCTTGTTGCCAGGGCCAGTCCAACTAACAGATGCAGGGAAGGATAGAAGTATAAATTCAATAATGACATCCAGAATGCATCAAATGGAGACAACAACCTGAATAACCTTGAGATACCACAGTGGTATTGATTCTTAAGTATTAAAAAGAAAAATACTTTAGAGTGTATACCAACAATATTTTATGAAGTCTATAGAGCAACTCTCTTGCCTTTCTAAAGCCATTATACAGGTCAGCTACTTTTACTATTCTTTATCTGCATTATTCATCAAATGCACTGTATTGGAGATTCCTTTGGTCAAATTAGGTCCATTTTTATCCTTAATATATGTTGGTCTTCTGTGTACATACTCAGAGATGTGTGAGAGATGAGTACATTGTTTCTCCATTTCCTAGGCCCCAGCATAATATCAATCTTCTCCACAAAGCATACCCCTGGTCATATGCTCTCATATTCTGTGTAGTAATGGTCTTCATTTATTAGCTATACAAGGCATCACACTCTGTGAGTTAGGTATTGATAACCTCATTTCACAGATGAGGAGATTAAATATGGCATACCTCCCACTGGTAAAGAAGATAAGTCAGCTGACATCAGTTCCTTCTCTCCAAATGGGCTAAGATTGCTGCTGAGGCTCAGCTTTTATGTTCTTTACTATGGGCATCTCAATCCTGCTGTCTCCCTTGACCTTTGAGGGGAAATCCTTCTTATAAAATGTGAGCAATCCTTTTCCAACTGGATTGGTTTTCTGGGAGAACCACTGCTCCTTGTCATTCATATATATATATATTTCCAGTGTCATTAAAGAGACTTCTGAGATTGGGTCTGCTTTTGCTAGGCCTGTACTATAGGATGGTAAAATATGATGCAGAAAATAAAAACATCCACTGAACAATCTGTCCTTTTCTCCCTTCCCCTTCTTTTTAAATTCCTGAAAATGAAGCAATTGGTCACATTGTCAAATAGTTCTTTAAGTTTAGTCTTAAAGATGATAGAGAAAGAGAAAATCTGAAGCATCATGGTCAGATCAGCTGTGTGATAGTCATTACTGATTAATTAGTCATTTTTGGTCTAAAGGGAATAATTTCCAAGTTTTGAACAGATGTGGTGACCAAAGCACTAACTCCAGGTAATACTTATGGTAATAATCTAATATAAAAATCTGGAGGAGTCTAATTGAGAATTTTTTTGTAGTATATTCCATAGAACGTTAGTCCCACTTGTCCTCCAAGGGGAAAAAAAAGTGTTCAGTGTAAAATAAGTTTGGCAATTGCTATAGGATATAGTCTTCTCTTGGAGATTCTTAATGTACACTGATCTTTTAATAGTTTTGAGAACTTTTCAATAAGCAAAATGATTTTATTTTGTTTAATTCAGTGTCTCCCAAACTTGTTTGGTTATAGAATCTATGCATCATGTACCCATCACCTGAATCCTTCAGAGCTACTAATTTACAGGATATACTCTGGGAAAAGCTGGTGCGGCTGATGTTAAATTTCTTTCTTTCTTTTTTTCTTTTAAAAAAGATTTTATTTGTTACTTATTGGACAGGCAGAGATCACAACTAGGCAGAGAGGCAAGCAGAGAGAGAGAGGAGGAAGCAGGCTCCTTGCTGAGCAGAGAGCCTGATGCGGGGCTCAATCCTAGGACCCTGGGATCATGACCTGAACTGAAGGCAGAGGCTTTAACCCACTGAGCCACCCAGGCACCCTTGGTGTTAAATTTCTTAAAAGAATGAACAGAATTGCTTTATTAGCAGAATGGTCTTCACGGTGATCTACACATTTGAACTTACTTTAATTCCCGAACTTTATTGTGATTATAGTGCTTAAAATTTCTCTATATTCTTCTGAATCTGAACCTTAGGAAGTTCCCCTAGGCTCACGTTAATTTGGTTTTGGGTTTGATGTAAAGTCATAACAGAGACAGGGTTTCTTTAAAGTCATAAAAGAGACGTAAAGTCATAAAAGAGACCACTGAGAAGTGGTCACCAAATTTACAAAGTTACTTGTGGCAAAGCATTACTGACATTTAAGCAAATCAGGGATATGGCTTCATGTAGCTTCTAATTTGTGACCTAGCTCTGATCCCATCAAGAAACTGCTGCAGGGCACCTGTGGCTCAGTTGGTTCAGCTTCAGACTCATTTCACTCAGGTCATGATCTCAGTATGGTGAGATGGAGACCACCCCTCCCACCTGCCCCGGTACTGGGCTCCGTGCTGACATGGAGTCTGCTTAGGAGTCTCTCTCTTTTTCTCCTCTTACCCCTCCCTCCCCTAAAAGAAAAATAAAGAGAGAAACTGCTGTGATAAAATTTATCTCTCTGAATAAAAAATAAAAGAGTGTCCCAAATACTGCCAATTTGTTGTACAGTTTGGTTTTTAAAAAATATTGTCCACACCACTAAAATATTTTTAAGACTTAAAATGAATACTCTTAGCTTTCCAAAACCTCTCAGGATTTTTGAAGTATAAATTATAAGGGCACCTGAGGTGGCAATTGATGTTGGCAGTGTTAAATTGTCAAAATTAGTTTAAATGTCACTTTTTTAGCATCTGTCTCTAAGCATATTCTCCATCCTATATGCAAAATGAAAATGAAATGCAAAATTTTTTCACTGAAATGCTCTTAGGTGACTTCTCTGGAAAATTTCTTTTCATAAATGATCACGTCCTTTAAATTCTCTGTTACAGAAATAAATACAGTTCTCTGTTACAGTGAACATTCTATTCCTCTCATTTCTTGTTAAAAATACAAACATTGATTCTTGCAACCTTGCACCCAAATTTGTTTTCAGTTGAGAATAACATTTTCATTCTTTGTCATACTGTCTAGTTGTTCTGAGTCAATGAATAACTTATCTGGAATTTTTTTTTTTCTTCAGTGAGAGTTGCTTTTTCTCTCCAATGAGGAGACGGGACCAAAATTGCCTAGGAAAACAAATAGTATATTGAAGTGATTCTTTACTAATTTTAAAAAATATTTTATTTATTTATTTGACAGGCAGATCACATCTAGGCAGAGAGCCAGGCAAAGAGAGAGAGGGGAAGCAGGCTTCCCACTGAGCAGAGAGCCTGATGCAGGGCTCCATCCCAAGACCTGTGATCATGACCTGAGCGGAAGGCAGAGGCTCAACCCACTGAGCCACCCAGGCACTTCTCTTTATTCATTTTCTTGAGAAATATTAGCATGGTCATTGTGGTAAATCCTATTCGTGTGCCATATATTTTGGTGCCCCTCCTTGTGGTGTCTCTTCCTGTGGGAGGATTATACGTTTTCTTTCCTGTTGAGGCAAGCTTGGTCTGGCCAATAAAACAAGAATGGAGGTGATGTGTGGCAGTTCCAACAGAAGCTTCTAGAGCCATCTCATGGTTTACTGAATCTTTATTTCTACCTGCTATAGAGATCTGTGCCATCCCAGACAGAAGTTTTTTGGTCCTTCTAGGTCCCAAAGGGAAGTCAATATGGGGGCAGATCCATGGCCAACCAACAATGGGTATATAGCACAAGAGAAAAATACGCCTTTGTTTTTCTTGAGATTTTGGAATTGTTATTGCTCATAACCCAGTGTATTTTGAGTAATCAAACAGCCTTTTCACTGGATTCTTTCCAAATTTCTTTTTTAAAAACTTGATATAAGAACGGAGAATTCAGCCAAACCATCATCTGTCACCTAATCAATATTAAACAATTAGAAGTTATTGTCAATGAGTTGATATAAAGCTTAATTTCAGCATTAACAACATAAACTGTAGAATCTTTAACCATGGTAATATAGCTAATAACTGCTATTTAGTTTTAAGTAATGAAGCAAATAAAAATATAGACCATACTGCCATGCTGCTGTTTAATGGACCAATTACAATGATTCTTGAGTGTGAGGATGATATTTAATCTAAACATTTTCTATTCAGACCTAAATAGCTGTCTTTGTGAGTTGCAATTTAGTCTCTGAAAAGAACCAAATAAAACAAGTAGATTGTTTTTAGCAACTTGTGTTTGAGTAAAAATGATTCTTTGAGGCAACAATGGTTAGTTAGTGCAATAAATTCTCAGAATACCAGATGCACATTTTTTTCCTCAGGTGAAAGTAGAATCTGCAGTTGACCTTCCAAGTTAGTTCCTTGGGGATCGGGCAACACTGATACTTATAATTATTAATTCATAAATTATAATTAACATTTACTATTTAAGAATCCCTCCACTTCTCCCAATGCAAGGGATGTAAAAGGGGTATTTGAGAGAATTATTTTAGGTGACTATTAGACTTGCTACTGTTTTTTATTTTTAAAGATTTTATTTATTTATTAGAGAGAGAGAGAGAAAGAGAGAGCATGCAAGCACAAGTAGGGGGCACTGCAGAGGGACATGGATGACAGAGAAGCAGACTCCCTGCTGAGCAAGAAGCCTGACGTGAGGTTTGATCCCAGGATTCTGGGATCATGATCTGATCCAAAGGCAGAAGCTTAACTGACTGAGCTACCCAGGTGCTCTGAGATGCTACTTCTGATGGAGGATTTAAGAGTTTGGATGACTCTCAGAAACAAATATTAATCTTGGAGACTAAGTAGTACAATTAATTCTGTGTGAATTGGCTCACAAATAGGTAAAGAGAAAACTGATTTTTTTCCTTCAGTTCTGGACCAAAGCCATTGCCTTTCAATTTTTAGAAAAACACTAATATCTTCTGATGGGAGAAAGGAAATATTTAACACACTAAAAAACAGAACAAAACAAACAAAAGAAATATTTAAAAAATACCTTTAAAGGAGTTTATATTAATCACATGAGAAGGATATAATCTTATTGCAGAAGCTTTAGGAAAAAGAAATTTTAACTACCTTTCCTCCACTCAAAACCCAAACACAACTATGGCATAATCTTTTCTCCTTTAAGCTAGTTGTTTTATTTCACCTCTATCATTTGCCTAAGAAAAAGCAAGAATCTTAGAATGTTTGAGATTTTCTTTGAACTCATCCCATCTTTTGTGTTATCTTTCTCATATTTTAGCCCTATTCTGTTTTTATGCAACCCTCATGATCATTATTTTATAAAGTCTGTATTTAGAATTGCAAATGAGAACCAAATTCTTTTTTTTCACCATTGTTTCTTGCATTCCACTCCATTTTTGCTCTTTTGCTGTTTTGCTCAAGTTTAGCTTTTAGTCGTTCTTTTAATAGAGAGAGAGGGTCTGTGAGTAGCAAAACCTTTATTCTTTATATGTCTAAAAATTTTCATTTTACTCTCATTCTTTTCTATGGTAGTTTTACTGGGTAGAGAATTCTAAGTTGACAGTTATTTTACTCAGAGCAGTGAGTAAGTTTTTCCTTTATTTTCTGGAATCTGTTTCTGATGATGATAAACCTACTGTCAGTCTGATTGTTGATTTGCATATAGTCCTTTTTCCCAGGTAGCTTTAAACATTGCTTCTTTTTTTTTTTTTTTTTTGATTCTTTAAAGTTTCACTATGATGCATAATTTAAAAAAAATCATGCTAAGAACTCACTATATCCTTTAAAATCTGCTAACTTGGGGCACCTGTGTGGCTCAGTGGAGTCTGCTTCTCCCTCTCTCTCTGGTCCTCCCCCACTTGTGTTTTCTTTCTCTCTCTCTCGAATAAATAAATAACATCTTAAAAATAATAAAATCTCATAACTCATGTTTTTATTCATTTGTGGAAACATCTTTACCATTATTTCTTTGATTATTGGTTCTTTCCAATTAACTTTTTCCTTTTCCTGAAACCCCATTATATGTGTATTAAAGCTTTTCCTTTTGTTCTTTGTATTTTATAATTATTTTTTTTCCATATTCTGGGTGATTGTATTAGTGTTTTACCTTCTAGATCATAAATTTCTTTGTCGATTAGGACTACTGCTTATGGCATCAACTGATTATTTCAATGACTATGGTTTTTATTTCTAGAAATATTTTTCTTTCTTAAGTCTACCTGTTTTCCTTTTATAGCATCTTGGTCTTATTAATACTTTTCTTTCTTTTACCTTCTAAAACATAACTAACATTTATTTTAAAGATCTCACTTAAAAAAAAAAAAGATTTTATTTATTTATTTATTTATTTTAGAGAGCACATGAGAGAGATAGAGAGAGAGAGAGAGAGGGCACCCAAGCACAGGAGCAGCAGAGGGAGAGGGACAAGCACGCTCCCTGCTTAGCAGGGAGTCTGACATGAGGCTTGATCCCAGGACCCTGGGATCACGACCTGAGCTTGAAGGCAGATGTCCAACTGACTGAGCCACTAGGAACCCCTAATGATTTCAGTTTTGATTGCTCTATTATCTCAATTCTTGCCAACTATAAATCTCCCCATTTAGTGTTTGCTTTCTCTCTCAGGGCTATGGGTTTCCAGTTTTACAGTGTTGTATTATGAGCTCATCTTCAGTTAAATTTGTTTCCTAAGGGAGCCTTATTTGTGCTTTGAATTGAAGAGACACCTCTGTGAGGTGCTTTTTACCCAAGTCTTTGTTAGAGCTCTGTTTTTCAGTGGTTTTGGACTAGTTTATATGTGTTTTTTGGCTGTAAATTTTTGTATCACTTAAATAATGTCTAAATTCAGCTCTGACATGCAATACTTTTTGGTCAGAAAAGGTGGAATTAAGCCATAGAGTTGCTAATAAAAGTATTTGGTGCTCAAGAAACAATGGGTATTTATGAGGATGTGGAGAAAGGGGGACCCTCTTGCACTATTGGGGGGAATGCAGACTGGAACAGCCACTTTGGAAAACAGTGTGGAGGTTCCACAAAAAGTTAAGAATACAACTATGCTACAATCCAGCAACTGAACTTGGTGTTTACCCAAAGAATTTAAGAAAATATGAATTCAAAGGGATACATATGCCTTATGTTTATAGCAACATTATCTACAATAGCCACATTATGGAAATAGCTCAAATGTCTATTAACTGATGAATGGATAAAGAAGTTGTGGTATATGTACACAATGGAATGTGACTCAGCTGTGAAAAAGAATGAAATTTTGTCATTTACGATGACATGGATGGAGCTAGAAAGTATTATGCTATGCAGTATATGTCACTCAGTAAAAGACAAATATCATATGATTTCACTCATAACTGGAATTTAAAACAAAACAAATGAGCAAAGGGGGAAAAAAGAAATGCAAACCAAGAAGTAGACTCTTAATTATAGAGAACAAACTAATGGTTACCAGAAAGGAGGTGGGTGGGGAGATGGATTAAATAGATGATGGGGATTAAGGAGTACACTTGAGATGAGCACTAGGTGTTGTACGGAAATGTCAAATCATTATATTCTACACCTGAAACTAATATAACACCTTATGTTAACTAACTGGAGTTTGAATAAAAACTTTTTAAAAAAGCTGAGGTCAGCAATTAAAAAAGAAAAGAGTGTTTGGTGCCAACAGGAGCTTCACAATTTCTATTTGGAAGATGGTAGAGCCTGTTTGCAAGGTGGTAGAAACTATATTAAAGTTGCATTTGCAATTTACATAGCAAACACTATGCTTTTACTAGATTTGCATGTTTATTTGGAATAGCTTGGGGATAGGCTGATAGAAATCTGGTATGGCCTTTACATTGTACTAAATGTAAGAATGGTGGTTTTACCTATAATATGTGTTTATTTGGAGTAGATTGAGAAGTGCCAACAGAGGTAATAGTGGGGTGAAAATAATCTTAAGCCTCCCCTTGTTGTTGCAACTAGATATCCAATCTGGAATAACACAAAAGACACCTATCAACCCTTGGAGAGGTGATGGGAGGGAACTCTTGATAAACATATCTATTAAAATTTAAAAGTGTTAAATAATGTTTAGGTTTATTGTGTATTACAACACAAGTTGACCTAATCAAGTGTGAGGCATCAGATTGCTTAAGATTGCAGAAAATAAGCAAATCAGTCAAAATATTTATCTCTTAATTTAGTTTGATATGACCCTGAGCTATATAGCATCATGTATAACCCAGAGGAAGACATTTAAATTGAAAACTAAAGAACATTTTTATCCACTTGAACTGAAAGAGCTCTGATTATAGTCTTTCCCTGACCAGAGGTATGTCTAACTGCAAACTTTAGGGAGTTCAGAGCTCTAATAAATGAAGAGGAGAATGCCGTTATTCCTGTAGCGGTGTTTGGAGAGTGCCAAATGCTAAGTCCAGGAGGACTTTGTCTTGATGTATGACCTGAAGTCAGTAAGATTAAAATAAAGAAATATGGGACCTCCATATTGATGGTTTATGAATTTGCATTAGAAGAAACCAAGTAGTCTGGCTTCAGTTTAGGAAAGGGAAGGCACTGCATTTGGTGCTGAATCTGCCCAAGTTTTTGAAAGTAAGGAATTCTTCCTAAGGTTGTGTGAAATAAACTCCACTGCTAATCTGATCAAAGTGTGTGGGTAGGAGATTGAGTACTAGTGATGTATAATACTTAGTACTCTCAAGAGCTAGTACCAGGAGCATCAATAAGAGACTCTTCCTTCCTTCCTTCCTTCCTTCCTTCCTTCCTTCCTTCCTTCCTTCCTTCCT
>NC_081562.1:22626489-22633705 GCF_022355385.1 Mustela nigripes
CCCTTCTTTCAATAAAAGGGATATATTATTAGAACAGGGCCTAACATCTCTAGGCATCATTTTCTTCATATATAAGATGGGAAAGTTTGAGTTGGTATAGGAAGAGATGGTCTTTACCATGGTGCTCCTCTGGGAAATTGTTGCTGAAAAATAGGGATTTTAAATTACATGAGATTCTTAAGAATACCTCTCTCACATATAACTAAAATCCCTTCTATGCTTATGTGATTTTTTCTGGGGAGCAGGGCATAAGCTATAGCTTCCTTTGTATTTTTAAAATTATTCAAAATCTCCTAAAGTAAATAACCACTGTCCTAAAATTTCTACAAGAGGACATGACAGTTCTGATTTGTGTACTATACCATGGAGTACAAAATATGTTGGAGTTGAAGATGTGGCTTTCAATTTAATAAGATGAGTGTTGGAGCACACTGAGTATTGGAGCAAATAACAGAGCAGATGAGGGGAGAGGTATGTTCCCATGGCAATCAGAGAGTTCTCCCTAAAGGGTTCAGGAACACACACCCATAAAGACTTCTATTGGGACCATGCATGAATTAACCTTTACGAACTTCCTATTTTTTAAGGAGGATTTGATTATAGTGGTGGTCCCCCTAATTCTGTGGGTACTTAGGCATTAAACCAAAGAGAGAACTACTGGCTTTTAATTCTACTTTAATTTTACTGTAACTTCATGCCCATGTTCAAGATATTTAATTATCTACTCCTATGTATCCTCAACTGGAGCATCTGATTCTCAATGTCTTCTTAATTTTGAGTCTTACAAAGACTTTTAGTTTAATCAGCAAGTGAGATGGTTATGTACGTTAATCATAGTGCCTTAGAATTTGGTATTTGGTTTTCTTAGTTCTTTAAGAAACTCGAAATTAGTGCGCGACACCCTCTAGGTATTGCCAACATTTTCCACTCAAACAGGAAATGTCAGCTGAGATTTAGAGATTACTTAGAAAAAGGTGATGAAGTACACTGGGCCCTTTGGCTGGACCACAGGAATCCTAACACAATACAAATATGTGTTCAATGGGGCGCTTGGGTGGCTCAGTGGGTTAAGGCCTCTGCCTTCGGCTCAGGTCATGATCCCAGGATCCTGGGATCGAGCCCCGCATCGGGCTCTCTGCTCAGCGGAGCCTGCTTCTCTCTCTCTCTCTGCCTACTTGTGATCTCTCTTTGTGTCAAATAAATAAGTAAAATTAAAAAAAAATATGTATTCAAGGTGGCAGAATTGTGGTCCTAGTCAAGGTAGCTTTATCCTAGTCTCCTCAGCCAGGTATGTTGTTTTCCACTTCCTGCCGGAAACTCTGTAAAATTGTCTGAATGGTCCCTTCACATTCTTCTGCTCAATGCTTTCCTCCCTTGACCTCTTCTTTTGCATATAATGTGATATTTTATATCTTGGAATGGCTCTGGCTGTTTATCTCCAAATTCTACCTATTTTTAAAGTGCTTAGAAAGTCTTCATTGACTAATCCAGCCTGTAATGATTCTCCCTTTTCATCCTGTGTATAATACTTCATTTGTTTCCTTTTGTCTTCGAACCATTAAGAACGCGTTGATGGGATGGTGGCAGAGACTGGCTAACCACTTACTATATCCATTCCCTTCCTCTTGGACATATAGCTAGACCATATTCTTAGCTTGCCTTGCCTTGTAGTTAGATGTGGACTGAGTACTAGCCAAAGGAATATAGGCAGAAGGGATGAATGCTACATCTAGTCTGACTTACTAAAACATTCTACACATGGTCTTCCATGCTCTTTCTCCACTTGCTGGCTGAATGCAGAGGGTTATGAGATTCTAGGAGAGGATGGACTTGCAATATGGAAGAAGCCTAGGTCTCTAAAGTATTATATAAAAGTATTCCACCAATGAGAAAGAACCACATTATACTGTTAGATGGTAAGAAACCAATTTACCATGTAACTTACTAAGTTATCCTATCCACTTGGGTTTTGGGACTTATCTGTTGCAGCAGCTAGTTATTACCTTAACAAATCATATATTTCTTTGTTTCCTTCATAGTACCTAGAACAATGTAGAGAGAGGCTCAATTTCTGGCTGCCTCACGCACACAAAAAGATAGTCCCCTTCCATAGCAAGGAAAGGAAGGGTGCCCTCTCTGCTCAAGTCTCAAGAGTGGGAAGTAAGAAGGAGGGTGTTCGCAGTGGATGGTCCAGTCTGAATGTACACAGGATGGATAAAACACATAGATTTGGTCTTCTTCCTTGATCAATGACATGAAATAAACAAACAGTATTGTTATTGATTATTATATTAAGTAAATATCAGGAAAGGTATTAGTATTGATTATTACATTAGATAAATGTGCAGAGTGGTGGCATTATTGATTTTTATATTCAACAAATATGGGGATGGACAAAACTCATACTCCAGCCAGGCTATCTTAAAATGACTTACGGTTTTGAGTATAATTCTGGGACAGGGAGTTATTTTATGATGAATGTTTTAGAAAATCTGAGAACTTTCCTGATCAAATTTCCATTAAAAATAAAAGCAATTAGGGACACATATGAATCTGCCTATAAACCAGGCATAGAAATGGCAGCATCATTGTCAGCAACAAAGACCCATGGGATCTATCAAATACCAAATGTTGAACAGAGCCCGTTTAAGATGTGGGACCAATTAAAGAAATCAAGCTGAGAGATGGAATGTAATTGCAAAAGACAGAAACATTTTAATTATGTGCAAAATGTAAGCAAGGTTATCTGTAATTGGAGGCCCAGAGTTTTGTACTTCTTAGGTTGAGAAACAGTAGCTAGGTATGGTAGGGGAAGAAATCCCTTACTTATTCATGCTGTGGGTAAAGAGGAAACATCAAAATGTATTATTCAGTATTTGGCTGTGGGACAGGATGACATGGTTGCTGTTTTAACTTGTCTTTTTGAAAATTCAAGAAAATAAAATTATTGATTTTAACCAGTATATTCTTCAATGTTAGATTAAAAGGACCTATAGAAAAACCGAGGGAAACCTAGGGAAAGGGGGAAGGCACCGGGAATCCCAATGCACAGGTTGAGAAGAATCTGAGGAATGTGTTTTGCAGGGAGAGAGACATGAAAGAAAGACAGTTCACATGCCTGACATTGGCAAGAGTTAGAGACACCACTGAGGCTTAAATATTAACAAGCGGTAGGGTGGATATCATATTATATTATGATTTAAGGGGAAATGGTTAATTTCTTCCTCAAGGTTGTGAGTTCTTTGATCTAGGACAATGTCTATTTAGCCTTGTATCCTGTAGTAGACATTTATGGGTTTTGCCTGCCCAGCTTTTGTTCACCCTGTTTTCTGGAATTGTAATCTATATCTTGGCAAATCATCCCTCTCTCCAGCTCAGTCCACTTGGCTCAGGTAGATGGACTGGATCCCTGACCTCACAAGATAGGATGTGACCCGGGCCTGTCAGTTGGAACAATAGTTCCTCTGGTCCAAGTGATTGTTCTAGGAACAAAAATGTGACTAAAGCTGTTTCATCAATTTTAGGACATTTGTTGGAACTGCTGAGGAGGGAGAAATTTTTTTTCTTTTCTTCTGGGCTTGAAGTTGGGAGGATATAAGCCACTTGAAACTTCCTTCCACAGACTGAAGACAATAAACAAAAAGAGCTGGGATCTTGGGTCAAAGAGGGAGAGAGAGTTGGGGGTGGGGGTGAGGGAGGGAGGGAGAGAAAAAAGAGGAAAGAGATAGATATACACACTTAGATTCATTATATGAACACTTGGAATAGCCCATATTTGAAGCCATACTTGAACTGTACTTTTCAGTTCTGCAAATCAAAAAGTCCCTTTTGTTTGTCATTTTGAGCTTTTTCAGTTGACTCTGTTCCTCTTAACCAAAAGCACCCTAACTAATGTAGATTCCCCTATACACAAACATAGTCCTAGAAAATGATGCTTATTCAACATTTGTTGGCTGACTGAGTACATGAATATATGAATAAATTTCACTTGCCAAGGTTCATGCTAATTGACGGTTGATCCTGGATGAAAAGCCACATTGGCTGGCACCTAACTTATGACTGGTGCCACAACCCTACCCAATCTCTCCTTTCCTGTCTGATAAAACCATGTGCATATTGCTATCGTATTACTTACTGCATTCTATTCAAATTGTTTGCCTATCTTTGCCACTAGACTGAGCTCTTTGAGGATAGAAATGGAGGTTTTTACCTCTATTATTCCTGGGCCCTACTGAATGGAAGTTCAGTGAATGATGGATTGATTGCTTTCCTGTCCGGCTGGAGTAAACCAGCCTCAGGTCTCATTTCTAGCTGAGGTCTCTGCACTTGCTGTTGTCTTGCCTAGAGTACTCGATCCCCAACTGCATTCAATTGATTCTGTTCATTCAGGTCTCAGCTCAGGTCTTTGTTGACTACCCCCTTCTGGGTGGTTTTTTGTTTTTGTTTTTAAGATAGTTTATTGATTTTAGGTAGGCTCTATGCCTGCTATGTGACTGGAACCTAGCTAGGACTCTGTGATCAAGAGTCCCATGCTTTAGTGACGGTGACTACCCCCTTCTAATGTTGCTCTATCAGCCAGTGTCTTCACATTGTCATATGGAATTTTCTTCATAGCCCTTCCTGCTTTGAGATTTTCTGGTGTATTCATGTGTTTGCTGTCCCTCTTCCATGACAGTAGGGGTCTTATCTGACTTGTTTTTTGCTATACCCCCAGCACATAGAATAGTGCCAAAATAGTACAGAGGAGGCACTCAGTAAATATTTGTGGGATGGACAAACCAGGTACCTATCCTTAGGAGAGGAGATGACTCTGAATCAGAGTAAAGTAAAAGAGAAGCTTAAAAACATACTGAAAACCTTTCTGTAACTAATGTTTCAAATGCAAGAAGATTGCAGAAAGGTTGAGCTGACAATGTGTTATAAACAATAACTGAGGGCTTCTGGCTCTGAAATTCTTGATTATGTTATTGCCTATTTTATATATTTCTCTCAGCAATACTTGGAAGAATAATATTTAGGAGAAAAATAAATTTTTTGGCCACTCACATAAAGCCCTTCACCACCCCAGCAAATCCTCTGCTTGGGCTGTGGGCAATCCGACCCAAATGAGAAGCAGGTGGTGAATTAATAGTGTGATTTGCATTTTTGAGGGGGTGAATGTGCAGAGTTTTGCTTATACTGATCGAGCGTTCTTTGTATTCAAATTTGCTTATATTTAAAGATATAAAAGCCAAGATATTGGCCCGCTTTTGTCATGGTTGTCATATAATCCACCGTAAAAATCACAATATAATTTCATTTTTCCCTTGGTTTAATGCCACTAAAAAAGCCAGCTCTAAGTCTGAGGAAACAAATCTACTTTTTAAGCGTACCTGCATGCAGATGGGCTATGGAGGTGGCTTATCCTTTTACATAATAAATTAGAGCGTTCTCTTTTTCAGTGCAATAGATGTATAGATTAATATACCAAGACGAGGCATATGGATACATGGAATCAATGGAAGCCTGGTTAGAGATGACAAAGAGCTTCATGCTCCAGTGCTTTGCAGCCTAATTCAATAAAACAAAATGAAAGGCAAATGCTTGAGAAGCTGAAGAGAGGATCTTTATGAAAATATTAAAACTTCTGTACAAAGAAAGTCACATATTCTCCTTTGAGTTTGCTCCTAACATCGCAATATAATGAATGAGTCTCTTTTGGGGGGAAGGAGCTTTGTGATTTTTTAATAAAGCAACCAAAAGGAACCATTTTGAGTGTAGAAACCTACTCTTTGGTCTTTAACTGAAAAGTTAAATGCACTGAAATAAAACTAGATTTTTTTCCCCTATCAATTTGCAAAACTAAAGCATAACCCAAACTGAAATGGCAACAGCGTGAAAAGCTATTTACGTGTCTGCAACCGTCTCTGATTCTATCAATTTGTTTTCCAGTCTGTTGTGATTCTGTGTTTCTCATGGATCTCCAGAGAGTTTCGGGCTTGAGGAGAGAATATCAATAGCCTGCATGTCCTCTAGGATGTTTCCCTGCCACCATCACAATCTTTCTGCGGATCAGATCTTCTGTTTCTTTTAATGACTGGAGTAGAACAACAAAAATTATTCATTTTGGGAAACATGAAAATCAACAAAGTACTAACGTCTAAGTAAGGGTATAATTTTGCTCCCTTCTTGTGCAGTAAGCTCAAAGGCAAAAAGTGAGAATCAATTGGTGGCTTTTCGGGTATTTCATAAATCCATAATTTTATCACATGCATTTAAAAAATGAAACAAAGAGCTGAATAAATTCAATAGAACTTGTAAGATAGATGTGGCCCATTACAGTGAAATAAATACTGGATTTTCTAACTGGGTCTGGATGGTCTGGTTTCTGATCAGAGTCCCATTAGGAGATGAGTGGGTCACCTCTGAAAAAGTCCCTAATTCCTCTGAAATCTACATTTCATCTCCATGAAATGAGAATAGCAAATTTGCTTTTCTCACCTCATGGGGATGATGAAATCTAAAATGACATATATGCATTTGTTTAGAAAATATTAGAATGCTATATGAATATTATGCATTAACAACTTATTAGAGGAGATATAGTTTTCTTTAATAGTTATACCATTCTTTAGGAACTCTGCCCAGAAGATCCTACAACACTCATAAGAGAACAATTCTTGCTTTCCAGATGTTCATTTTGTATTCTAAAATATTTGCATGTGAATGTGTATGAATGTTTACATTTTTCTGCTTTTTCCATCTTCCCAATTCTTAACCGCCTTCCTGGCTAAATCCTACTGATCTTTTTCTGTTTGTGTGTGTATATTTTAAAAATTTTAGTTATTTGGGGCGCCTGGGTGGCTCAGTGGGTTAAGCCGCTGCCTTCGGCTCAGGTCATGATCTCAGGGTCCTGGGATCGAGTCCCGCATTGGGCTCTCTGCTCGGCGGGGAGCCTGCTTCTCTCTCTCTCTCTGCCTGCCTCTCCATCTACTTGTGATTTCTCTCTGTCAAATAAATAAATAAAATCTTTAAAAAAAAAATTTTAGGGGGCGCCTGGGTGGCTCAGTGGGTTAGGCCGCTGCCTTCGGCTCAGGTCATGATCTCAGGGTCCTGGGATCGAGTCCCGCATCGGGCTCTCTGCTGAGCAGGGAGCCTGCTTCCCTCTCTCTCTCTCTCTGCCTGCCTCTCCATCTACTTGTGATTTCTCTCTGTCAAATAAATAAATAAAATCTTT
>NC_081562.1:22633715-22787513 GCF_022355385.1 Mustela nigripes
GAAAAAAAAATTTTAGTTATTTATTTGTCAGAGAGGGAGAGACAGAGAGAGCCCACAAGCAGGGGGAGCAGCAGGCAGAGGGAGAAGCAGGCTTGATCCTAGGGCCCTAGGATCATGACCTGAGCCAAAGGCAGATGCTTAACTTCCTGAGCCACTCAGGCATCCCTCCTACTGATCTTTGAAAATTCAGTTCAGTGTTACTTCCTTCAAAAAACCTTCCCCCATCCCAGAAGGCTGGGTTGGTGCCCCACCGCTGTGCTTTTAAAAATCCCTTAGTTTATCTTGCACTGTATTTTCCACATATTTTTAGGGTTATTTTTCTTTTTCTTTTTTTAAAATTTAGTACTTTATTTTATTTTATTTTTTTCTTTTTAAAAAATTTATTATATTATGTTAGTGACCATATAGTACATCATTAGTTTTTGATGTAGTGTTCCATGATTCATTATTCACCTATAACACCCAGTTCTCCATGAAATACATGCCCTCCTTGGCACCCATCACTGGACCAACCCATCCTCCTACCCGCTCCCCTCTGAAACCTTCAGTTTGTTTCCCAGAGTCCATAGTCTCTCATGATCATCTCTCCCTCTGATTTCCACCCCCTCACCTTCATTTTCCCCTTCCTACTCCTAATGTTCTCCATGTTTTTCCTTATGTACCACATGTAAGTGAAACCATATGATAATTGTTTTTTTCTACTTGACTTAATGCACTTAGGATAGTCCCCTCCGGTTCCATCCATGTTGATGCAAATGGTAGGTATTCATCCCTTCTGATGGCTGAATAATATTCCATTGTATATACAGACCACATCTTCTTTATCCATTTGTCTGTTGAAGGGCATCTTAGCTCCTTCCACAGTTTTGCTATTGTGGACATTGTTTACTATTAACATTGGGGTGCATATGGCCCTTCTTTTCACTACATTGTTATCTGTGTTAAATACCCAGTAGTGCAATTGCTGAGTTATAGGGTAGCTCTATTTTTAAATTTTTGAGGAACCTACACACTGTTTTCCAAAGAAGCTGTACCAATTTGCCACCAACAGTGTAAGAGGGTTCCCCTTTCTCCACAGCCTCTCCAGCATCTATTGTTTTTTGCCTTATCAATTTTTGCCATTCTAACTGGTATAAGGTGGTGTTTCAATGTGGTTTTGATTTGAATTTCCCTGATGGCTAATGGTGTTGAACATTTTTTTTATGTGTTTGTTAGCCATTTCTATGTCTTCTTTGGAGAAGTGTCTATTCATGTCTTCTGCCCATTTTTTTGCTTATTTGTCTTTTGCGTGTTGAGATTGAGAAGTTCCTTATAGATCTTGGATGCCAGCCCTTTATCTGTAGTGTCATTTGCAAATATCTTCTCCCATTCTTTGGGTTGCCTCTTTGTATTGTTGACCGTTTCCTTTGTTCTGCAGAAACTTTTTAACTTGATAAAGTCCCAAAAGTTCATTTTAGCCCTTGTTTCCCTTGCCTTTGGAGATGTGACTTGAAAGAAATTGTGGTTGTTGTTGGAGAGGTTACTGCCTATGTCTTCCTCTAGGATTTTGATCGATTCCTGTCTCACATTGAGGTCTTTCATCCATTTAGAGTTTATCTTTGTGTGTGGGTGTAAGAAAATGGTTGAATTTCATTCTTTTGTATATAGCTGTCCAATTTTCCCGCACCATTTATCGAAGAGACTTTTCCCATTGGATATTTTTTCGTGCTTTGTTGAAGATTAGTTGACCATAGAGTTGAGGGTTCATATCTGGGCTCTTTATTCTGTTCCATTGTTCTGTATTTCTGTTTTTGTGCCAGTACCATGCTGTCATGGTGATCATATCTTTGTAATATAGCTTGAAATCAGGTAGAATGATGCCCCCAGCTTTGTTTTTCTTTTTCAACATTTCCTTGGAGATTCAGGGTCTTTTCTGGTTCCATACAAATTTTAGGATTGTTTGTTCCAGCACTTTGAAAAATGCCATTGGTATTTTGATCAGGATGGTATTGAAAGTATAGATTGCTCTGCGTGGCATAGACATTTTAACAATGTTTATTCTTCTGATCCATGAACATGGAATATTTTTCCATCTTTTTTGTGTCGTCTTCACTTTCTTTCATAAGTGTTCTGTAGTTTCTAGTGTATAGATCCTTACCTCTTTGGTTAGGTTTATTCCAAGGTATCTTATGGTTTTTTGGGGGGCTATTGTAAGTGAAATCAATTCCCTAATTTCTCTTTCTACAGTTACCTTGTTAGTGTATAGGAAAGCAACTGATTTCTGTGCATTGATTTTTTTATCCTGCCACATTATGAATTGCTCTATGAGTTCTAGTAATTTGGGAATAGAGTTTTTTGTGTTTTCCACATAGAGTATCATGTCATCTGCAAAGAGAGAGTTTGACTTCTTCTTTGCAAATGTTAATACCTTTTATTCTTTTTGCTGTCTGGTTGCTGTTGCTAGGACTTCTAGTACCAGGTTGAACAATTGTGGTGAGAGTGGGCATCCCTGTCATGTTCCTGATCATAAGGGAAAGGCTCTCAGCTTTTCCCCATTAAGAATGATATTCGCTGTGGACTTTTCATAGATGGTTTTTATGAAAATGAGGAATGTTCCTTCTATCCCTACACTCTGAGGAGTTTTAATCAGGAAAGGTTGCTGCATTTTGTCAAATGCATTTTCTGCATCAATTTATAGGATCGTATGGTTCTTGTCTCTTTTTTTATTAATGTGTTTTATCACATTGATTGATTTGTGAATGTTGAACCACCCTTGCATCCCAGGAATAAATCCCACCTAATCATGATGGATAATCATTTTAACATACTGTTGGATCCTATTAGGATCTTGTTGAGAATTTTGACATCCATATTTATCAGGGATTTATTGCTCTGTAATTCTTTTTTTTGATAGAGTGTTTTCCTGGTTTTGGGATCAAGGTAATGCTGGCCTCATAGAATGGGTTTGAAAGTTTTCCTTCTGTTTCTATTTTTTGAGATGGCTTCAGGAGAATAAGTATTATTTCTTAGAATGTTTGGTAGAATTCTCCTGATTTCAGGCCCTGGACTCTTGTTTTTAGACCATTTTTGGTCACTACTTTCATTTTGTTACTGGTTATTTGTCTATTGAGATTGTTAATTTCTTCCTGTTTCAGTCTTGGTAGTTTATAGGTTTCCAGGAAGGCATCCATTTCTTCCAGGTTGCTTAATTTATTGGCTTATAGTTGTTGATAATAATTTCTAATAATTGTTTCTATTTCTTTGGTGTTTGTCATGATCTCTTCCCTTTTATTCATCATTTTATTTATTTGGGTCCTTTCTCTTTTCTTTTGGATAAGTCTGGCCAGTGGCTTATCAATCTTATTAATTCTTTCAGAGAACCAGCTTCAAGTTTCATTGATCTGCTCTACTGTATTTCAGGTTTCTAATTCATTGATCTCTGCTCTAATCTTAATTATTTCTCTTCTCCTGCATGGCTTAGGCTTTATTTGTTGTTCTTTCTGCAGTTCATTAAGGTGTAAAGTTGACCCATATATTTGGGATTTCTCTATTTTGGGGGGTGAGGCTTGGATGGCTATGTATTTCCCCCTTAGGACAGTCTTTGCAGTATCCCATAGGTTTTTGACCAATGTGTTTTCCTTCTCATTGGTTTCCAAGAATTGTTTAAGTTCTTCTTTGATTTCCTAGTTGACCCAAACATTCTTAAGCAGGATGGTCTTTAGCTTCCAAGTGTTTGAATTTCTTCCAAATTTTTTCTTGTGATTGAGTTCCAGTTTCAAAGCATTGTGTTCTGAGAATATGCAGGAAATAGTCTCAGTCTTTTTGTATCATTGAGAACTGATTTTTGTGACCTAATAGGTAATCTGTTCTGGAGATTTTTTCTCATTTTCTCCTTCTGCATTTGAGAAGGAGTATTCTCTTGTTTTAGGGTAGAATGTTCTGTATATATTGATGAAGTCTATTGGGTCGAGTGTGTCATTGTTGATTTTCTGCTTATATGATCTATTACTGAGAGTGGAGTGTTGACATTTCCTACTATTAGAATATTATTATAGATATATGTCTTTATTTTGGTTAACAGTTGACTTATGTAGTGGCTGCTCTCATGTTGGGGGTATAGATATTTATAATTGTTAGATCCTCTTGTTGGATAGACCCTTTAAGAATGAAATAGTGTCGGGGCGCCTGGGTGGCTCAGTGGATTAAAGCCTCTGCCTTCAGCTCAGGTCATGATCCCAGGGTCCTGAGATTGAGCCCTGCATCGGGCTCTCGGCTCTGTGGGGAGCCTGTTTCCTCCTCTCTCTCTCTCTCTGCCTGACTCTTTGCCTACTTGTGATTTCTGTCTGTCAAATAAATAAATAAAATCTTTGGAAAAAAAAAAAGAATGAAATAGTGTCTTTCTGTATCTCTTACTACAGTCTTGAACTTAAAATCTAATTTGTCTGATATGAGAATTGCTACCCCAGTTTTCTTTTGAGGTCCATTGTCATAAAAATTTGTTCTCCATCCCCTCACTTTTCAGGCTAGATATATCTTTAGGTTCAAAATGAATCTCTTGTAGACAGCATATAGATAGGTCATGTCTTTATCCAATCTGCAACCCTGTGCCATTTCATGGGAGCATTTTGGCTGTTCATGTTGAGAGTGATTGTTTAAAGATATGATTTTATTGTCATCTTGTTGCCTGTCAAGTCCTTGTTTCTGTAGATTGTCTCTGTAAATTTATGTTCTATATCACTCTTAGGATCTTTCTCCTTTCATAGAACTCCCTTATTTATTTTTTGTATGGCCAGTTTGATGGTCACATATTCTTCAGTTTCTGCTGGGCTTGGAAGCTTGTTATCTCTCCATTCATTCTGCATGACAGTCTTGCTAGCTAAAGTATCCTTGGCTGCATGTTCTTCTCATAAATGAATATGTCTTGCCAATCCTTTCTGGCATGCCAGGTCTCTGTGTACAGATCTGATATTACTTTTCTTTCTCCTCTGCTGGATTGTGAGAATCTCAAGAGTGGACTTTGTGTTTTAATCACATGAATTCCCAAAGTCTACCAGTGTTTTCACATAGTAGGCACTCAAATTTTGTGGTAGTAGTAATTTCTTGTCTTATCACATACATGGGAAAGTACAAATGTTCCTATTCCAAAGTGAGGGATCAGGCACCAAATAGATTCATCTATTGCCATAGTAAACTGGTTTTATTGTCTTTAGAATCTATGGTAGGCAGAATGGTTCCCCCAAGATGTCCACATCCTAATCTTGAAAACTGTGAACACATTTTGTAATGTGGTGAAAAGGATTTTGCAGATGTATTAGGGTTATATATCTTAAAACAGGAGTATCATTCTGGATTATCTGGATGGCCCCAGTCTAAACACATGATCCCTTAAAAGCAGAGATCTTTCTTTGGCTGGAGGAAAAAGAGATGCAGCAGAAGGAGAACTCAGTGAGAGTTCAAGGGCATGAAGGACTTATGCATTGTTGTTGGCCCTGAGTGTAGGCAGCTTTGTGCAAAGAGCAAGAGAGACCTGTAGGGGCTGAGATAGGTTTCTGGTTGATAGTCTGCAAGGAAGTGGGGACCTCAGTCCTAAATCCACAAAGGACTGAGTTTTACCAACCAAGTGAATGCATCCAGAAGCAGAGTCTCTTCCAGTGTCTCCAGGTGAAGTATTCAAGTTGGCCTACACTTTGACTTCAGCCTTTGACTTCAGACCCACAGCTGAGATTAGACAGTCTAGTCTACTTAGACTTCTGATTTTCAGAACTGTCAGATAATAAAGTTGTGTTGTTATGTATCATTGTGTTTGTGGTAATTGGCTAGGGTAGCAGGAGAAAATAGAAGAATTAATTTACTAGCTCCAAAAGATCAGATTTTGGAAATCTGTCATAAGGGTGGAATAGTCTGGGTCTGCAACAGATGATGTAAATTGCCATAGGAAAGCTGCCCAGAGAGCATTCATTAGAATGGTGACAGCCTCAATGCTGGGTAACAGTGTTGACTGGCATGGCCACCCCCACGAAACCCAGTGCAGGCCAATCCATGCACCCCTGGGGATTTCCTTGATTTCTTCTAGATTTGAAGCTGGTTGAAAGTTTGATTGGGTTGGACAGGACACAGCAGGAGAGGTTGGAGAAATAGCAAGAGCTAGTTTGGAAATCCTTTTCCCTAAGAATCATGAATCATGAAGCTATTTCTTCCCAGTCTACTGACTTCTAGAATTCCTCTTGAGAAATCTAATGTCATTTTGATTCTTAATTCTTTGGACGTGTTATTTTTTTCCTCTCTGAAGTTTCTTTTGATCTTTTCTTCATCCCTGATAGTCTGAAATTTAAAATGACACACCTTGGAATTGTTTCTTGTTGTCCATTGTGCTGGATATACTCAATAGGTCCTTTTTTTTTTTTTTTTTAAAGATTTTGTTTATTTATTTGACAGAGATTGCAAGTAGGCAGAGAGGCAGGCAGAGAGAGAGAGAGAGAGAGGAGAAGCAGGCTCCCTGCGGAGCAGAGAGCCCAATGTGGGACTCGATCCCAGGACACTGAGATCATGACCTGAGCTGAAGGCAGAGGCTTTTAACCCACTGAGCCACCCAGGTGTCCTCAATAGGTCCTTTTCAAAGTGGTTTTTTTTTTTTTTTCTGTTTTGGAAATTTTTCTTGTATTATTTTGTTGTTAGTTTTTTTTTTTTTTCTTTCTTTTCTCTCCCTCTGTGTGTGTGTGTGTGTGTGTGTGTGTGTGTGTGTGAGGTTCTTCGTGGAACTCTTACTAATAATATATTAGAATACTAGATTGATAGTACAGATTTCTCATTTTCCCTCTATTTATCTATGTATCTGTTTTCTAATTTCTTCATCATTGACTTCTGATTTTTCTATTTAAATTTTAAAATTTATGATGTCATTTTTTAAAAATTAAAAGTTTTTTCCTTGTTAAGTGTGTGTGTGTGTGTGTGTGTGTGTGTGTGTGTGTATTTTAAATAGCATCCTTCATTTGTTTCTGGGATGTGATTGTTTTCCTTATTTCTTTGAAGATATTCTAGTTTTTGAAATTTTTTCTTCTGCATGTCATTTCTGTTCTCTCTGAATTGCCTTTCCTTAATTTATTTTGATTCCTCTTTATCACATTGCAGAATTTTCTCAAATGTATGGTGTCAAATGTATGCTGTCTGTTCATATTAAATTGTAAGATTCTAAAATGTTGAGGAAAAACTCTGTGTTCTTGGTGGGTTGATCAGGCAGGACTTGTAGGTCTTTTCTCTGTGGTTCTTCAACTTCTGAAATGATGAACATTCAAATTTACTATTGGAGCTGTATATCTGAATCATGGCTTTCTGGAAACCATAATGGTATGATCGTCCCTTGTATGGTGGTTAATAATGAGAAGCTATCGTTAGGCTGGCTGTTTTCGAAGTTCTGCTCTGTCACTTGTGACTTGTTGTACCTGTTTCCTTATTTGTAAAATGAGGGCACTAACATTATCTACTTTTGGGGATAGTTGTTAGGGTTAAGTGATTAATTATAAACACAGTGCCTAAAGTATTTGAAACATAATGAGTGTTCATTGAATTACCCATTTTTACTATCATCATTGTCGTTGTTATTAATTCAGTGTAATTCCCTGCTGTGCCTCATCACTCCTTCCATTGCCCTAGCATGGCTCAATGTTTCTAGAATGGAAACCTCCCACTTTCTGTCAAAGTGAAGGATGAGCAGTCTCCTGGCTGGGTAGAGTTGGAAAAGGGACTTTGGAAATTTACCAGCTCCTTATCCTGGCTTTTAACCAATATTCTGGATCATCATTCCTATCCCTCACCCCTTCAGAGATACTAATGTCACCAAGTCCCATCCTTTCTGGGGATTAGAAGCACAAGCAGGTTTTCTCACCATTGGATTTCCCTCTAAAGGCACTTAATTTCCAGATTTCTCTGTCTGCTAAGCTGGTAACCACCACTCGTCTATGTATCACCACTCCTGTTCTCTCTCTGCCTAGAGGGTTTACACCTTTTGTGTTCCTTTACTAATAGTCTAATTGGGTATGGAGAGGGAGTGAAAATCAACTTATGTATCCAATTGGCCATGTTAACTACAAGTCCACTGGCCTCATCACCTATGAAATGAGGGGTTACAGTGGATAAACTTTAAGGCATTTTCCTTCACTAAAAATCTCTGCTCCTTTGTATGGTTTAGATTTAATGTAATTCCCAGCTGATCACAGCTAGATTCTTTATCACTTATCTCAGTCTCAGAATAGTAGTGATTATTTTTGCTTTTGCTGTTTTGAATCTCTTTGAGAAAGCGACCTGTGGTGTATCAAATTATATCTTGTGTACAAATTAGAGTAAACTGAAAAACGCAGGTGACTTTTGTTCCCTTCTGCATCACAAAGACCTTTTCAATACACTGGATTGATTGTAAAGGGAACTCCACAAGCAGATGTGAGCTACTGGGACTCTGCTGATGGTAATTTGGGTGCTATAATATTTATCATGCTGCGCTATTTGGCAAGTAGGAAGCTTTTAAACTTTATGCTCTTTCTAAAAAACAAAACAAAAGAAAAAAAAAGTCCTAAAAGGAGATGATATGAAAATCTGAATTAGGGAGAAGTTTCTTTTCTAAGGAGAATGACAGAGAATGTCTTGATAACTCAGTAAAAGTCCTATTTTTAAGAAGGCTTAGGTCAGATTTTTGTCACTTGCATCCAGAAGAGTCTTTGACTTATCAAGGATAGCGGAGATGCAAAAGGATATGTTGTCTTCCTCTCTGGATCTCTACTGCATGACCTGACATGTTGTTCTTATAGTCTCAGTGTCAGTCACTCAGTGTCTTTGCTGGGGTCACTAGAATTTGTAACTAATTCTAATGTGTTCTATGTTGTTATCCAGGAGAGAAACTTCCCCAAGATAATGAGTATTTCCAAAAGGGTGGGCTATATAGTATTTGAAATAAATAACAGCTTCTGAAAGTTTGGTATAATCTGTTGCATATGGCTTTTGTTTGTTTCAGTGTCATGGCATAGGGGATGGGAATATATATCCCTCAGAAAGTTTAAAATTAAAACAGGAATCTTAAATAATGAAAGTAAGGGAGACATTAACAGTTTTTTCCTTTAATGCTCCCAATTACTTTGGATATAAAATATGATTAAGGGTTTGTAGAAAAAGAGATTAATGCACCAATATTGACAATTTTGGGTTCATCAGTGAGGTGATCTGAAAAATTTTCTTTCATTTGGAATTAGTCTCTTCTCCTCCAAAATAATTCTCATCATATTTGGAATGGCTTTTTTTTTTATCATAGTAATTATATCATATGCTGTTGGTTAACTACTCAGAGACATGCCTTCCTATCTTTGCTACCACCACAAATTTTATTCAGGGAAAATGGCCATTTTCTTCAGGGACTTTGGGATCTTCTGGGACTCTGGTGTCCCAAGTTCAAGGGCTATATCCCTCAGGCACCCATGGTTCTTTCATCTCCCTTGCCATTGACTGGCTTAGGACTGAGCATGGAATGTGATTTTGGCCAGTGAAATGAAGGTAAAATCCACAGACTTGTGTTTGGGAAGGTTATTTCTGTTCCTAATGAAGGACCCAGAGAAGGGCTTTGTCATGGGTGACTATGGTCTTTGATGCAGCTACAACCCTTTTGCGGCTACAAGAAAATGTTCTTAAGGACCTTGCCAAGGATGGCAGAGTAGAAAGACGAAAAGAACCTGAATATTGATAATGTTGCCAACCAGCTGACTTGGTTAATCCCAGGATGATATTATCTTTGAACTTTGCTTTCAGCAGAATAATACCTTTTTAAAAATCATTTAAGCCATTTTTAGGTGTTTCTTCAGTTATTCATTGCTAAAATAATCCTGATACAGTAATAAAAACAAACCTAATGCTTTAACTCTTTGGACTAAGACTTTTCTTCTATTCTTTCTCCATATATGAGAAAAGTATGAAATGGAAAATAAAAATAAAGAATTGCAAATGTGAAAGGATCACAGAATGTCAGCACTGAAAGAGACTTTAATAAATTATTTAAGCAACACTGATTTGTTGAGATAGAATTGTGCTAGATCCCGGACATAGCAGAGAAAGAGACACAGTCCCTGCTCTTTTGGAACTTATATTCTAGTGGATCATAGAGAGAATTTGGTCTAATCTTATCACACAGAAAGGAAGACTTTCATATCATTCAGTGTTGGTAAGAGGGTAGATCCTACTGGAGGAAAGGCTATATATATTTGTGGTTCTTTCTGCTTTTGAACATGTAGCTAGCTCTTTTGACTGTCTGACTACCTGAAGATTTTGGTTGTCTAGGGCTGGGCCTGGAGCTGAGTCTGGTATATGGGGAGAAGAGCTGAATTTCTGTGCAGAATGGAGCAAGAGGAATGTAGAATGACTGTGTGTGTGCACATGTGCACATAGGAAATGGCAAGATGATCAATGTCTGGGTACTAGTTAGAGTAGGGAGACCCAGGTGAAATCCCCTGTGTCATGGTGGCTCAAAGGACTTTTAGGATGAGGTAACTACTAGGTAGTTTTTAAGTTATGTGCTGCCTCATGCAGGAATGGAACTCTCTGACAGTGACCTAGGAAACTTCAGCAAAACTTTTGCTGCACATCGCAGGTTTTGCTCTCTTGCTTCAGTGGGGGAATGAGGGAGATTAAGGCATAGAGCAGAGAACAGGGATTCAGCAGAGGCTACAGCACTCCTCATAGGAGTGATTACTCACTTCTTGGGAATTGCCTTCTCCTATATAATAAGCTCCTTGAGGCCAGGGGCCATGTCCACTTTACCAGTGAAGTTCATACTGGGCAGTGGTTTGCCCCCCAGATAAGTATTTCATTAGGATTTATTAACTAGTTCCCTCTTAATAAGGAAAAACTATCATTTACATATTCATCGCATCCCTTCCATCCTCAGCTTGCTGAGGGGAAGCAGCCAGCACCCCCTGCTGCCTCCCCCAGCCGAACAGTGTGTCGCCAGGTGGGCTTCTGGGCCAAACATTAAGGGCTACTGCACGATGGGGAGACCAGAGGAGTTGGGAGAAGTCCACCAGGTTGACACTGGAAATATCAGAGGACTACCGACAAAAGAAAAAAAAAATCGTAGACACAGACAGTGGGAGGGGGAGACAGAGAAGACGTTTGGTGGGAGCTGAGTTTGAGAAGTTTTGGGAGCTGAGAGAGGGAAAAGACGGTGTTTGGGGGCAGGTGCAAGGCAAATGCATGCATACGCAAAAATGAGATTGTTCTGTAGGTAGAAACTGGCAGGAAGAGCTGGTTTCCATCAGGCTTGCTGTGTGTTAACAGTGGGATCTCTGGACAATTTTAATAGATTTTGTACAGATAAAAAATCACTTCTTGATTGTTTCTGACTATGTTTCTTTGAATAAGACTCCAGGCTAGGGTTGACTTCAAGGTGTGAGGAGGCCAGCCCGGGTTTATGTGGGGTATACCCTTGTGTAGGGAACTTGAGTTTCATGCTTTGGTATCCTCCACAGTGCTCCCAAGTCCTCAGTACGGACGGCAAGTATTTGGTGCACAGATTACTGAAATGGCAGTAATCTCAGACTGCATGCTATCCAATCTGATAGCTAAATATGGGCAGAATTAGGACTAAGGACTAAAATGGGGCATGTTCTTAGATTTTGTTCTTTAGTAAAGGGTGGTGTTAGAAAATGCACTGTGAGAGAAGAACATTCCATTTTGGGCCTAGTCCAGAAATATGCACAAGGGTCATTTAGACTGAACTTATTTTCCATTTGAGTTAATCTGTGGGTAGCAAATCACTCCCTGTTACCAACCAGATCTTTCTAAGGATCTTAAAATACTCAAATTGGTTTTTTTTTTTTTTCCAACCCCCTGAGACTCACAGAAAAGTCACATACTAGGCCAGAGTCCAAATGACGCCTCCCTACTGGACCTCGGTTTAACAATGGCATTCCTCCTTTTTGGGAACACAGGCCTTTGGTTTCAGCTGAATTAAGCCCGTTTACACGAAAGGGAAACTTAGATACAAAGTTTCATTTCTGAGACGCCATGTTCGGTTCCCTGGTTAGGAGAGAAGTCTTGTAATTCAGTCTACAGGTGATAGGTGGGATCTTCCTGAGAGAAGCAGGGGTTCCGGAGTTTGCAAATGTTCTGTAGCTCAGTGCTGATTTTGGGGCAGGGGGCCTCTGTGTTCCTACAGAGGCCCTCCAGAGATTTTCAGAGGACCAGATGCTACATTCAACAGACCACACATGGGGACCCAGCTACTCTTTAGCCGACTGTTTCCATCTTCCTTTCTTTTTCTTCCTTTTTAAATATTTTATTTATTTATTTGTCAGAGAGGAAGAGAGAGAGCACACAAGCAAGGGGAACTGCAAGCAGAGGGAGAGGGAGAAGCAGGCTTCCCACTGATCAGGGAGCCCAGTGTGGGGCTCGATTCCAGAACCCCAGGATCAGGACCTGAGCTGAATGCGGTGTTTAATTGACGGAGCCACCCGGGCGCCCCTGTTTCCATCTTTCTTATTTGCGCACTTCAAGCAGACCAATGAGAAACCGTGGCCATGTTAAGGTAGAAAGATAGGGCATTTCTTTTTTTTTCGTTCTTGCAGATGTTTTAAAAACCGTAAGCCTGATGCTACATGTCAGGAAGTGCAGAGTACACTCTGACATCTCTCCCAAGTGTTGCAGTGGGGGAGGCGGGATGCCCAATAAGGACCTGACAGGAGATGTGATCGCTCTGGAAGCTTCCAAATGCTATGCTCCACACTGGGCTCAGGTGCCAAGGGTCAAGCAGATGTGCCTGAGGGGTTATTCAGGACCATGTTGGGTTATTCAGAGGAATAAATGCACAAGAAGCTGAGTGGAAACCCTTGATGTCTGGGAAAAACTCACTGGTTGCAACAGCCAGTGGCTGTCCTGCTGTATTCTTAACTGCCTGAAGAAGGGAAAGGAAGAACTCATGATTCTGAACTCATGGCCTAGTAGAGGAGGCTACTTAGGAGCATGAGAAATACAGAAAAAAATATGAGGAACTAAAGTGCATAGGTATGTGTTTGGAGACATGGTCACCCTGCCTTGGCTTGGAGAGTATCTGTGAAAGGCTAAAGATATGGAATGAGTTTCTATACTCAGTGTGAAGCTGGCACAAAGCTTAAGGGACCCTTTCATTATGTCTGGTCTCCTGCCCGTGCACCCGTAGGAATTCGGGTGCTTGGGGGTTACTGGCTTCAGACACAGAGCCCGGGTTTACTGTGGACAATGGGATGCCCAGACAAGTGCCTATGGTGACGGACTTGGAAGAATTCTATGATAAAAATCTCAAGTTATTCCAGAAGTTGCTTAAACTTAGATGCCTCTTCTAAATGCAAAAATATTGCATGCACACACACACACACACGCACAGGTTCACACACACTTCCCCCAGAGGCAGTGCATCTTTTTTTTTTTTAAATTTTTATAAACATATAATGTATTTTTATCCCCAGGGGTACATGTCTGTGAATTGCCAGGTTTACACACTTCACAGCACTCACCAAAGCACATACCCTCCCTAATGTCCATAACCCCACCCTCCTTCTCCCAACCTCCCTCCCCCCAGCAACCCTCAGTTTGTTTTGTGAGATTAAGAGTCACTTCGATTTGTCTCCCTCCCAATCCCATCTTGTTTCATTTATTCTTCTCCTACCCACTTAACCCCCCATGTTGCATCACCACTTCCTCATATCAGGGAGATCATATGATAGTTGTCTTTCTCCGCGTGACTTATTTCACTAAGCATGATACCCTCTAGTTCCATCCATGTCATGGCAAATGGCACGATTTCATTTCTTTTGATGGCTGCATAGTGCATATATTGTGTATATATTGTGTATATATACCATATATATGCCACCATATACCATTGTGTATATATACCACACCTTCTTTATCCATTCATCTGTTGATGGACATCTAGGTTCTTTCCATAGTCTGGCTATTGTAGACATTGCTGCTATAAACATTCAGGTGCATGTGAGGGGCAGTGCATCTTTACTGATCTGTTTTCCATCCACTCAAAAAGGAGAGAGAATACCATATAGATGGGACGAATCAAATGAGATTATTTTAAAATGCATTCCCCCTCCCCTTCTGCAGGGCATTGAGGAGGATTACATGCAGCTTTCATGAAATGTTTTGTGCTCCTCTCTGGGAAAGGAACTGTAAATGTCAAGTCATCAGTCTCCGTGACAACAACTCACACAGGTACAGGGCAGAGCCAGCAGGGAGTGGAGAGTAGGGTCAGCCCTTGTGCAAGTGTTCCCTGCAGTTATAGAGACCACAGCCCAGGGAGTCCCCCGTCACCCACAACTGGAGAGGTGAAGACAGTTAGGGGTGGGGAATTGGGTGGGGGGCCTGGTGACACCCCAGACTTACAACTCCCCTCCCCGGGGGGAGGGAATGGCACAGCAGAAGCCGCACGCTTAGCAGGTGCTGTGTTCCCCGCCCCCTTCTCCAACCCCAACCCCAGGGGCCTCGTAAGCACTTGGTGTTAACAGAGCTTTTTAAACCCCGACGTGCTGGCGAGCCACCTGGAGATCTTGTTAAAATCAACTTTCTGATTCAGTAGGTTGGTGGGATAGGGCCCAAGACGCTAACAGATTCCTAGATGATGCCCATGCTGTTGGCCCAGACACCATGCCCTGATTAGCAAGGTGTGAAGAGAATCGTGGGTCACAGGCATGCTTCGGGGAGCACAGCTTCAACAGGAGGGAGAATCCAATTCTGCACAAAGATATGCAAATACATTTAAGTCACACTTTACCTCACTAGTGTCAGGCAGAAATTGTCCAGGTAATTCTGAAATCTTTTGGATTTAGAATGCTTTGGATGATAAATTCTGTTTGTCTACTGCTGACAGCGGATGTGGGGCTGTTCAGGTCTATATTGGGATGACCTAGCAATTCGTGAGCACACACCAGCTGAGGGAAGGAGTATACTGGGCAGCAGGTGGAGGCGAGCTTGGCAAGCACATTGGTCAAGGACCATCTACAAAGTGTGCTGCCCACATGTGCGTAGTTGGGAGCTGGGTTTTGCGGTGGAGGCTTGCCCTCTGGTTGAGACAAGAAGGGAGATTAACACAGGGCTCCTAAGTTCTCTTCACTCCCCCTGGTTTCCCAAAAGAAAAAAGAAATTGACTAGGTAGGAAGAAATAGAAAATGACAGCAAGAGAGTGAAAGTCAAAAGATTGCTTGGGTTTCTATTTTTATTTTTTTATTTTTGAGAGGAGAGAAGAGAAGAAATAAACTCCCTAAGATGGATCAAGAAGAACATTAAAAGAAAGAAAAAAAAACAACAAAGGAAAGAGATGCATGATGAAGAGAGGAGGGAAATCTCCTTGGTAGATAAAACAGATTTGCCAAATATATTACATTCATTAAGATTTTTCTCTGCTTATAATGTGTGCTTTTTGGAGGCTTTTCTTAGCATTAGCGGACGCTCTGGGAGAGGAGAAAGTTGGCAGAGAGAAGCCTAGCAAATATATAAATAAGCTTCAGAGGTTTCAGAAGTTTCATACCCCACAATAGAACGTTCTCCGGGCTGGGCAAACTTTTTCTTACTTAAACAAATGCTTTGAAAGACAAAGATTTCATATCGTCAGTGGAACATTCAGACTAATAATTGCCTTTGTTCTTCCTGCCTTGAAGTCTCAACAGCCAGCAGATTTATGATTCACTTTCGGCAATAAGCTCCTTCAAATAAATATCACTTTCCCAGGCTGCAAATTGAGTTTTTGCAAACACAGAGATCGACTTCACCAAGAGGAACTAAGTTTTCTTGTGCTCTATGTATATATGATTATGAAACACCATTTGCTTTCTTCCCCTCTTCTGGAGGAGAATGCATTAGAAACTATATTTAAAAAGGAGCCATTTTTAATGGCCAACATACTACCAGTGAGATTTTGTAGAAACTTTCGTTGGGGGAGCCGGGGTTGGAGTGGGAAGGGGACAGAAGGCAGTTTGACCTTTCTTTTAGGTTTCAGGACCTCAGAAATCTTCATTGCAGTCTAAGGTTGTGGACTTTAAGCTGGTTTACTTTGTAGTTGTGGCAAGATCATTCCAAAAATTTTAAAGTAAAAAAAGTAATTCAAGCAGCTACAGACGTAAGAATTCCAGTGAGGGTTCTAGACCTCACCCATTGGAATCAAGACTCTTCTAGAGCAACCAGCCTTGTATCAGTGCCATTTAGCTGCCAGTGCTGGCTCAGTGGACATGACTGGATTCCTTATACATGCCAGGTGGTAAAGGGTCAGGGAACATGAACTGTGGTGTTGATAGCCACATAGATACTTTTAAGAACAGAGTCGAAGAGACACAGTAAGCTATGGGATTCCAAGGATGCCCAACCTGTGGCCTGGAGGAGGATGTCAGGCTCCCAAAGAATCTTGCATCACTTTGGGATGAGGCAGTCCCCTCGGTCCTTGCCCACATGCATTAAGCAGGGTAGAAGGCAACCAGGTCCCTTTCAGTAGACCCATGACACCATTTCTTTGGCCTGTCCCCATGACACTGCTCCCAGTTCTGTCTGGATTCCATTCTCTGTCCCTTCCCCAGTTTGAACTTTGTGTGGGAACTGCTGCCTTTCTGATAATGATCCTTTGTGGAGAACTGAATAGGTGCCAGACATCATGGTGCCAGCCACTTTAAAATATATTATTTTCCTGACACAGGTATTGTTGCCACATTATAGAAGAGGAAACTGAAGTTTATGAAATTTAATTAAATTGCCCAAGGCCACACAGCTGGTAGTTGCTAGAACATGGATTAATTAATTTACTATTATTATTGTTTTATGTCAGCTGTACACCTAAAATGGGATTTATCCTTGTGACCCTGAGATCATGAGTCATAAGCTCCTCTGACTGACCCAGCCAGGTGCCCCTAGAACATGGATTCAAACTCAGGTCTGGCTGATCCTGGTACCTGTGTTTTTGGCCATTAGTCCCAACAGTAACAGTTAACATTTTCTGGACTTGATTGATGTGCTGGGCACATAGTTCCTTTTTTTTTTTTTTTTTTAAGATTTTATTCATTTATTTGGCAGAGCAGGAGAGCCCAAGCAGGGGAAACAGCAGAGGGAGAGGGAGAAGCAGGCTCCCCACTGTGCAGAGAGCCCAATGTGGGGCTCAATCCGAGGACCCTGGAATCATGACCAGAGCCCAAAACAGATGCTTAATCAACCGAGCCACCTAGGTGCCACCAGGCACATAGTTCTTATGATTTAATTTCCTTACTCTTCATATGAATCCTGTGAGGGTATTTGTATCATTTCTATTTTACAAATGAGGAAACTGAGGCTTCTGTGTGACTGACTTGTCCAAGGTCACATGGCTGGTAAGGCAGGAAGCCTGGATCAAAGGTCAGGTAGTCTGTTTCTTGAGCCTGGCCCCCTTACCCACTGTGCTCCACTACCTACATGCCAAGAGCCTATCTGGGTCAATTCCCTTCTTTAAGTTCTGACTTTGGTTCCACTACTTGGCCTTTTCAGCTTGTATGCTTATTTTGCTATGTCAGACCCACCATCACATCCATGATTTCTGGTTTAGGTATCCTTGTCTGTCCCTTCACTTTCCCTCAAACATGTACTGAGCACCTGTATGTTCCAGGCACTGTACTGAGCAGTTGGGAGCTGCAGATCAAAGCCCAGAAATACTTACTTAGAGGAATGGTGGACCCTTTTCTGAAGCCATTCACAATCCAGTGAGGGAGAACGACAAGTCAGCAAAGTGTTGCAGTGCTATATAAAAACACTGTGATGGAGGAAAGTATGAGTGCTCGGGTGACCTCAGAGAGGGGAGGGCCTATCGGTGAACAGTGAGGAGACTCCTCTGAAGGGGCGTTATTTGAAAAGGATCTTCGAAGAGCAGGAGTTCACAAGGCAAATGAGGGAAGGAAAAACAGGTCTTAATTTAAATCCCTTTTTTTTCTTTACCTTCTTGCTTGTAGGGTTGGAAGAAGTTCGTGGCTTGTTTGTACTTCAGGAATCAACAGGTGTGAAAGTCTGCATGATAATAGTTCACCTTTGTGAAGAATGTTCAATAGGCTAGGCAAAGTTTTCAGTCTTTTTTTTTTTTTTTAAGATTTTATTTATTTATTTGACAGATAGATCACAAGTAGACAGAGAGGCAGGCAAAGAGAGAGAGGAGGAAGCCGGCTCCCTGTTGAGCAGAGAGCTCGATGTGGGGCTTGATCCCAGGACCCTGAGATCATGACCTGAGCCTAAGGCAGAGGCTTTAACCCACTGAGCCACCCAGGCGCCCCCAAGTTTTCAGTCTTTACACACATTAACTAGTCTAATCCTCACACTCACACTCTCATATAGATGTCATTATTATTTCCAGGTTCCACACAGGATTCATGGGATCCTGGAGAAGAAGAGTCCTTTTGCATTGACACTGTTTTGGTTCCAAGAAAGGGATGGAGGCATTTCTTAAGCACTGTCCACAGACCAGCAACATTTGATGGACTAGGGTCTTGTTTAAAATGTAAATGCTAGGATTTGAACAATCTCAGAATTTCTCTTCCATGCTCTGCAGGTGATTTGGGGGCCCACCAAACACTGAACCACTGCCTACCTGGTGAGCACCAAGCATGTGGGAAAAGTTGGTTTCCTAGTGAGCTTCTTAGTAATCTCATTGGTTATTTACAAAAAGAACAAGCTCGGAGAATTCTAGAGGGGCTGGTATTTCCCTAGGAGATAGAATTTCCCTTTCCCTTTTAGTCTCATATATATGTTCCAAGAAGATATTATGTATTTTTGGAAATTTCTTGGTATGATTCTAGGCAACAATAATTTCCAGAAAATGAGAGTCTGTCTCAACAAATGCTAAGGATAATTTGCTCTTTTCATAAGAGAGCTGGCTCATGGAGTGATGTGCTAATGATTTTTCTCTTTAGCTCTTTTTCTCGTGCTGGTGGTTGTGTCAAGGGGGTTTTAGTCTTCATGGCTGATTGGAATGTTCTAGCACAAAGCATACATGTTTGTCCCTCCCCCCTCCTATGGGAGGAAAACCATGAAGGAGAGACTATGGATGAGAGGAAAGTATAGCTCTCCAGTGGTGGAGACCAGTAGTTTTCCTCTCCAACACAATCATTTTCTCTAAAGGACATAGAGGTTAAGGACTTCGGGAATAAACAATGGCGAAGATGGGCTAAATGGGTATACTGTTCAATGGCATGAAGTACATTTATATTGTTACCACAATAATAAAAAAAAAAGTAGAGAAAAATGGACTAAATGAACCAATTTTTTTTTCTTTTTTTTAGTTCATGGTAGCTGAGCCCTTGACAATGCCAGACTCTTACAATTACGAACCTTCAGTGCAAGTGAAGAGCTGGGATGTGATATGAAAGCACAAGGGATTCAAAGGATTGTTAAATTCTCTGCATTTCCCTCTTTTCCAAAGCACCATGTGGAAACAGGTGCACTAGATGGTCTCTTTGATGACTATTTAAGTTCAGTTTTCACTACTATATTCAGGTTTCCAATAAGCACTTACAGAAGAATGGGATCTTAATTCTTAACAGGTTTTCATGTATTCAAAGTCTAACTGTGAATCTAATTTATACAGGTTGGAGAGATTTGGAGGAACAGAGAATGTGATGCCAAATGTAAGAATATGCTTTATTTGTGAGTGTTCATCCATCTGTTTAGGACTGACTGTAAAACCACAATGAGATAAACAATAATAGATGAGCAAAATAGGGCCCTGTATTCACAATCATTCTGTCTCGCATGTGATCAAATGAGCATAATTTGCTTTGCCGAGTGGTTGTCAAGCTAAAATGCTGTACCTGCTGTAGGAGGGCTTTGAAAAGTATAGATGGGCAGTTTGCTGTCAGGGCTAGAGAGAGACTGAAGAATGGCAGGAGAAAGCATTTTGCAATGATAAGGAATTCATTCAACAACCATTTATTTAATGGGTATCTACTGTGTGCTAATAGGCTGTACTAAAACTTGCAATAATATAACAAGATAAGCATAATTTCAATTGTGCTGGAATACACAGTCCTCAAGAGAGAGGAAATTAATCCAAGGATTGTAATAAGGCTTGATAACTGTTATGGTGGGGAAAATACTATTGCTGTATAACAAACCAGCCCCCAAATCAGTGGCTTAGGATAGTGATCCTCTAGTGATCATCTGTAATTTCTCAGTTTATCAGCAGGTTGGCTCACCAAGGCTGAGCACCTCAGCAGATCTTTTCTGGACTTGCTCATCTATCTGTGGGTCACCTGGGGGAATAGAGGGTCTTCTCTGGGCTTGGTTGATGAAGCTCCTCTGGGTAGCTCTGGTCTACATGTCTGTCATCCTCACCCTGGGATCAGTCGACTGGTCTGGGTGTATTCTTCTCATGGCTATGGCACAAGCGATGAAAGCAAGTGGAAATACGCAAGACCTCTTAAGGCCTATGAGCAGAACCTGCCCGTGTTACTTTTGCCTCAATCTATTGGCCAGAGAAGGGCACACACTGAACCTAAATTTAAGCAGTGGGAAAATATTCTTTTATTCATTAGTGAGAGAAACTGCAAAGTCACAGGACAATGTGTGTAGACACTGTGTAGAGTGAAGAATTGAGGTGAGCAATGCCACCTCCCTCCACAGGGAGGGAGCATCTGCTGAGACTGGGAATAAATCTGAGTAGGATTTATTCAATGATAACGAGTCAGGGGAGGAAGACTTCTGGGTAGGAGAAACAGCAAGTGGGCATTCTAGCGGCAGGTCCGAGGGACTGAAAGAAAGTTAGTGTGGATGGATTGAAGAAAACAGTGGAGGGAAGAAATGAGGAGGGTATGATCAGATAAGGAAGAATCTTCTCTATCATATTAATAACGACTTTGGAGTTTCTCCAAAGGGCATTCAGAGCCATTGAGGGGTTATGGTTAGGATTTGCCAGTCATCTCTGGCCCCCTAGTCTAGATTTAAGGGATAATATCCTTCCTCTAGTTTGCAATCGCGTAAGCAACAAAGTGTATCTTCCTTAATATTTTGACTGGATTTTTATGTTATTGTCCAATGTATTTCTATTCCCTTAGGTCCTCTGATTAATGTCTCTGAACAATCCCACTTTGTTTTAATTAGTGCAAATATTTTAAGTTCAGCATATTAGTTTTTCCTCATAGGAAAAGCATTCTCTTTGAGAATCATCATAAATCATTGAAAAAATGAATTGACCAGTGAGAGAAAGGCCATTTTCCAGCAAATATGGGGAGTCTATTTCGTTACGGTCTCAAACTCTAGATGCTGGGAACAGTTTCCAACCTGTTCAGACCTTTGACCCATTCAAAGCAAAGAAGTAGCTTTCTTCTTCTGTATTTTAAGTATTTTAAGGAAGCATCATGGCAGAACTAGAAGAACTGGATTTTACTCCTAACACTGCCACTGACTACTTGGGTGACCTTGGGTTACTCACTTATTTCCATTAGATTTCAATGTTTTTGTTAATAAAGGGTGTGTAAATGTTCCCCCAGAATCTTTCCCCTTCTGAAGTTCTCCAGTTTTTGGATTGTGCCCTGAACATAATGGTCATTCCACAAATGGAGATTTGTAGTTTTCAATTCCAGAGACTGCCTGAAGGACCCTTTGCTGTTCTACAAAGTCAAGAGTTGGGAAGATGCATTAAAAATGAAGCAGAAGGAAGTCAGGAAAAGGATATTTGCATGCATGTAGGCAATAAATGAATTTGTTATGAGTTAAGACATCTGCCAAGAGGCATTAGTGAGAACAGCAGTGGCTGCTTGATCACCTGTGTGCCCGAGTAAGGGCAGTATCATATAATATGCTTCCAGCTAGAATTACACTAAGGATCCTGTGGTTTTTATTTATTTAGTTAGTTGTTTTACTTTTTTGTATGTATCCTTTAACTTAACTCTTGAGACTTGTGTCTATATAATTACATCTGAATATTTTCTAAATTCAACGATTCTTTGACTAGTGAAGGAAGCAAGAGTCATGAGTGTTGAGGCTACCATAAGTCAAATTCAATTTCAGAATTTAAATTTACATTGAGGCTGAGCTTATTTGGTCTCCTGGACAGCAGCTGTATCAGGGAGTCTCTTGGTTCAGAATTTGATGTGTTTGTAATTGCTGTTTACCTATCACCATCTCTTAGGCATGGGAATTTTCTCAGAACAGAGTGTGAAAGGGAAGCAGATCTCACTTCTCTGTTGTCTTTCCAGCATTCCCCAGCACACTGACCGGGGCATCTACAACTCAAATGGTTAGAATTTCCCAGAGCAACACAAGCACTCAATCCCAAAGATAAATCTCAAGCATTCTAAAGGTATCCTAGCATTTTAAAAGCCAAGCTAGTTATTTCCCAGGGAAGGGTTTGGCTGGTGTTGATTATAGAAATAAATCTGCACTTCATTTTTAGCCCACTGGCCCATTACAGCTTGCTGCAGAGTCTAAACCCCCAAGAATAACGAGAGTCATTTTATGGGAATGAGAGATTATAAATCACTGACTTTGTCAGTTCAGTGTTTCCTCCAGCATTTTTTTTCTCCGAGAGTTATGCAGACAACGGGCTCCAGAGACCACCCCTTTGAGAAGCTTCACCTGTTCTTTGTTTGCTTTTGACTGAAGCCTCAAGTTGGCCCTGGCCTTGTACCAGGGCCACCTGTTAGTCTCAAATAGAGAGGCAATTGAGAAAACGTTCATTTTTAAGGCATAGTTTCAGAAGGTTTGACTCCCGCTTTCCAAGTAAGTTTCCTCCCAAACTTACAAAAAACAGAACATTGCTTTGGAATGCAATCCTCAGGCAAACAAGGGATTAAACAAAATCTATGCTGTGTCTGCAGAATTCTGACGGAGAGGAGTGCATCCAAGGGTCTGTTCATAAGACACCACCCGCAGTAGCAAAATGAGCCATTCAGGATCTGGGAAATGCTCAGAAAAGGAAATGGCTCATTAGAGTCTATGGTCTTCAAGCTGAGTGCATAAGAAAAACAAAGAATAGCATAGCATATCTATTCCTATTTTTATCTCCTTTTGGTATCAGTTTAAACATACACAGTGTATCATGAGTCCTATATGTACAGAAGTTATTTATAAATATGGTGTGTGCTTTAATTTTTTTTTAAAGTAATCTCTACACCTAACCTGGGCTCGAACTCACAACTCTGAGATCAAGAGTCACCTGCTCTACCAGTTGAGCCAGCCAGACGCGCCTAAATTTTTTTTACCGATAGAGTGCATGACCAGAAAAATTTGGAAACAACTCATTAGTGCAGTCATCTTTCTTAGTGAAAATCAGTTCACGAGATTCACTCTTAATAGAATGCCTCATTTAGCCATTTGTTTCCCTTCTTTAGTCTTAAACATTATTTTACCAGCCAAACAAACTGAAAAGCCTTGAGGCACAGAGGGAAAGAGTGGGAGAGCAGGAAGAGGAGGTAGAAAGCTGTAGGGGAGGAGATGGTATCCGTGACTTCAAACTGCCTTTCCAGCCTTGGTGGTTAGTGGCTGTGGGTTCTATCTCTGTCTGCTAGCCACCACTGGGGGCAGGAACTGCAGGCTGTGATGAAGCTGAAAGGTATTTCATATTTTCTAAAACATGGTGGGCAGGGTTCAGTTACAAACTACCATTGGCCTCTGAAAAATTGGAAAGGTGGTTGTACAAAGTTAGGTAAGGATGGCAGTAATAATGAATAATCACTTAATACAAGGCAGATGCTAAAGTGATAAACACATCAATTAGACTGGTTTAAAAACAGTTCACAGGCACATTCATCAACCTGAACCATTCTCCTCCCCCCCCCACCCCGCCCCGGCTGTGTCCATCCATGTTTCAGGGCGGGTTAGATGCTGAGGACAATCACTTCCTGGACTTACTGAAGTACAACCCAAGTAAGCAGGTTCCATCTCAATTCATCTCAGCATATGAGAGAAGCATAATGAGTTGAAATTATTATTACTACTTTTTTGGTTCCTCTCTTCGGCTCTTCATTTACATAGAAAACAAATTATACCGGGTGTTGAGAGGTGAAATTAGCATTCTTCTGTGGTTACCAATAGGAGGCAGATGTTGGATCACTCATTTTCAAGATCTGACTGGTGCTGAAATGAACATGTATTAATATGGCAAGAATAGGGGATAAGTGTATTATGCCATTGGGACAGTATGACAATTCATTTATCACCATTTATGAACTATGGGTGCATACACTGTCACAAATGAAGATGGATGTATTATCTCTTGAGGTCCCCTGACACACAGAAGTAATGTGTGTGGGCATATGTGATTTTAATGTATATTAACTTGCAAATAACTCTGTGATGCATGCAAGCCATTGCATGTGACAGGAGGGGTGCTTATTAGTCAATACATGGCGTAGATTGAAGAGACCCAGCATTAGATGCTGACTGATCAAGGCAGTGCTCATCAACCTGTTACCTTCATTTTTCTTTTTTTTAAAATTTTGTCACAGATTTCTGTTCAGATAAGGAAACTAAAATAAAGAAACGGTGTGTTTAAGGTAAGACAAGGTTTTGTGGACCAAGACACCTGGTTGTGATCCTAGCCCTAGAAAAGGCCCACATCCTTATGAGTTATTATGATTGTGCTCAAAGAGCAAGATGACCTTGACTGAGAGGAATAGCAGATAGAGACTGTTTGCATTGTTATAACTATGCTGTCCCAGATCAATTTGAAGTCTTGGTCGTTTGGACCAAACCTATTTATAATTTGGGATTCTTACATAGAACTAAGCCTTGTGGAGGCAGCATTCTCTAACAAAGCTACTTCCATAGTTTTACCCATTCTGGGTCCTGGAGTGATGATTGTGCCATTTACATAGGATCCACTTAGTTTAATTTCTCTATTGAATGGAGCACTGGGTGTGGTAAAAAAATAATGAATACTGTTATGCTGAAAAAAAAAAGAAATATATTTACATATATTTACACAGAGGCTCTCTACAGAGATCTGGTGATCATGAAACTAAGCTTTCAATTCAAGTAGGAATTCAAGTTCAGTGACTCATTTGGTTTACTTTATTTTGATTTCTACTGTAATTTAATGTCTTGATTTTCTTGAAACATCTCTATTTATGCATTATTTAATAATTAAAATTAAAAGTTGTTTTCTATGAAGTATAGGTTTTAGGGCTACAAAAAAAAAAAATTTCTCTATTGATTCCTAGGAAGTTTCTTGAAACTGAGAACTTTAAGGAGAAGACAAAAGGGCTCATTTGAGGATGACTAATCTGCATTCAGTAATGGGAAAAATTGCATATAGCCTAATGTGGGTCATGTGTTATGATGATAAAATTATTAATAAATAAAAATAATAACTTTTTAGAATAAAAATTGTATTAAACTCCCAGTATGTTCTTGATTCTCTGGTAAGCACTTCATCCTTTTATCTCATGTAAACAACAGTAATCCTGTGAGGAAGGTAAAATCATTATTCCCATTTTACAGATGAAGATTTATAGAGATAGCTTTACTTGGCAAGGTGTCAGAGCAGAAGCAGGTTTCTAACTCAAAGAGATTCTGACTCCAGAAACAGAGCTCCTTCTGATGGCTACCTTTATCTTCCTCACTCAAGGGCCAGCAGTGACACTGAATTTGGGTGGCTAAGCAAGTATTCCTAGTGCTGGTTTGATATGGAGGACCTTCTATTACACTACAAAGTCTGTGTTGTGTAGGAGACTACTTGCTTCTGTGAATTTGTTCTCTGTTTTGATCTCATTTCTGTTTATATGCTTTCCTGATTTGTAGATCTGAGATACCACCAGTCTTCTTAGCTGTGGAATGACTGGTCAGTGCTTTGTGCCTGTAGTATCTCTAAGGAGCCTACATCCAGCTTTTGAGGGCATCTTCTCTCTCTGGGCATTGGCTATGTGGTAGTGACCTCCCAGCATCTTTGTCAGGCTGTGGCTGTTCCCATCTAGAACATGTTGAAAATTAACCTTCCCATTATTACAAGCATTCTTTCCCCTCAAATAACTAAAGTGTAGCTCAAGGTCATCTTATTTAATCACACATACTTAAGATCATGTGGATTTCACTAGTATCATCACTGTGCTTTATATTTCCATAATTATTAAGTATATGTTTATCCTTTTTATGTCCATAAAACGTTTTATTTATGGAAGATGTTTTCCAAACAAAACCCAGGGTGTTACCTGGCCTGGTTTAAAAGTGGAACAGAATATCTGAAATTAAGACTATCTAGAAAATCTAAATGGTATAGTCGTGTAATTATAAGCAAAGGGGCACTTGAGAATGGGTCTTACTTACAATCCTGGTTGTATCACCAGCTAAGTGTGTGATCTTGGTAGAGTCACCTAATGTCCTTGGGCTATATTTTCTTTCCTGTAAAATGAGGATAATTCATGTTTAGACCACTCCCTTTAGGTTGTGATGTCTCAACCTGAAAGATGAACTAAGATCTAAATTTATTGACCATTGATTGTTTTATATGTTAAATTCTGTGTTGGACTTCAGAGATGTCCATCAAAGATGAAGAAGATATGCTTCCATTCCTGATCTCTCAGATGTCTCTGATTTCTTCTTATAAGAAGCTTACAGTCTTGGACACATGAAACAGTATATTGTGGAAAACCCCCTTGTAAACTTTAAAGCTCTTGATAAAGATGATCTGTGAAGAAAGGGATCTATGGTCAAATAAGCTTGGGAATGCCTTAGAAATTCATTCTCGGAAATCCACAATGAAAATTAGGTATTTAAAGCTTTGGTGAAGTCTATAGCAAAGAAACATATTTAACTCCATTTAATATAGTCTTTCAGATTCAGGAAGCATTTTACTGTCTGTTACCTACTAATGCTCAGAGTAACACCTTATCTGAAAAAGCCTCCTTTCATGAATATTAGGTGATTCTTTGGTTGTCCCTGTAGGGGACACAGGATACTCTGTACACATTTTCCATTAATGTACTCATCCACTGGATTTATTGCTCACTTATCTGTCTGTGCCCCTGACTATTCCATAGTCTCCTCAGATTGTATCCGTACCTATTCATTTTTGTATGCCCAAGACTTGGATAGAAGATGTGCCCCTGGCCATTAGTAGCCACTCAACAAATGCTTATTGAATGAATGTATGAGATTGTACATTTATACTATACAAATGTAAATGATTTGCTGGAAATTGAAGATCCGAGAAGGCAATGATTAAACTTCCTTAATCCACTTTGTATAATGTTCAATTTGGCTGATTCCATGACCTTAATATCAATTTTTTAATTAGAAGGATAGAATTATGTCTTTCTTTAGATATAGGATAACCTCAGTGAGAAAACAGTTTAAAAACTGTTTATTTTTTATTTTTTTTTTAAATTTATTTATTAGAGAGAGAGGGGGAGAGAGCGAGCACAGGCAGACAGAGTGGCAGGCAGAGGCAGAGGGAGAAGCAGGCTCCCCGCTGAGCAAGGAGCCCGATGTGGGACTCCATCCCAGGATGCTGGGATCATGACCTGAGCCGAAGGCAGCTGCTCAACCAACTGAGCCACCCAGGCGTCCCTAAAAACTGTTTATTAAACTCCAATATTTAAAACAAATTTGCCAAAGGGGAGAAAAAGACATTATGCCTTTAATAGCCCCAAAAGGATCCAGCTAAGAAGTAATACAGATTTGTCCTGGAAATAGGAGCCTAAGGTTATGGAAAAAATGTGACCCAGTAGATTAAGCATTTGTTGGGATGAAAGTCAGGCTACATGAATGAATCATTCAGTGGCAGGATATTTCTAATAGGGAACCATTGGCAGGGAAGAGAAGGACGCAGGGGCTCCATGTTGCTTGAGTTTTAGTCTTAGCAAGGGAGTAAAGATAGAGGTCTTGGTACTGCTGGAATAGTTGTTAGGTAAAATGAAATGCTAAGTATAGCAACTTGAGTGATAAAGACTTTCCACACTTAGTGGCCAGTACTAGGAAGTGTCCTCCCTAGGGCTCTTGGTGGGGCCAGCCGGTAGAAATGGCAGGGCTGTGGTTTCCCTGTTATGTTCCATCAGTGAGGAAATAGTGTACATAAACCCAGATTGAATGAAAGAACTATTGAGCACAGTTGGAGTAGTAGAAGTTAGTGCTTAGAAAGTTCTTTTCTTTTCACTCTTAAAAAACAACTCTTATCCTTACATGTTCACTGTAACAACTTAATAGAATATTGATTAATAAAAAAGAAGGTAATTGAAACAATTTCAATTCCATTAATCAGAGAAGGTATCAGTTTCCATTTTTGAGTGCATCTTATTGGTAGATATTTTGCATTCATTTACACATGCACATATAATGCATCCTATTTTAATAACCATTTTTATGCTTAATAGTATAATATAAACAAATTTCTGAATCATTTTGTATTTGCCTGGGTAGCTTTAATGACAACATGGTTCTCTATTCAAGTATGTATCATAATTTATTTAACCAATTCTTATTGGATAACCAATTCTTAATATTGAATAAAATTTTCAAATTTTCCCACTATAAACATCAATAGAATGGACTTTCTCCTACCTAAATTTTTTGTCTGTATTCATACTTACTTCATACTTATTTCCTTTGGATTAGTTCCAGGAAGTAGAATTGTTGATTCAAAGACAATGATGTTGATACATATTACCAAATTGACTTCCAGAAGTGTTGAACCACTTTTCTGCTTCCTAAAAAAATTTCAATATTGTTCATCATTGAAAAACATTTGCCAATTTGATAGGCAAGAATGGTATATCCTTGTCATTATTTGCATCCATTGATAATTATTGAGGTTGATTTTCAAATGTTTAAAATGATTTTTGAAACATTTATTGGTTATTTATATTTCACCCAATTGATTTTGTATCGTTGGCTTATTTTTCTTTTGGACTCATCATCTTTTTATTAATTTGTAGGGACTCTTTGTATATTATCACTTTCACATTATAAATCCTTAATTCTTGACAAGCCCTTTTGCTCTTAAATAATATCTCATAAATATTTACTTTGTAATTTTAGTTTGTCTTAATAGGCAGAGTGGCCATGTGATTTTAGTATTTCATTCCTCAAGTTTTCTTTCATTCTTCAAGTTTGTTGACAGAAAGCTGAATATCTGCTCTGGTGAGGAAGATGTCTTTGTTGCTTGGTAGCAGTCCAAACTAGCAGCTCAAACTAGCTTAGGATCTTCAGAGGTAACTGCCAGTAATTAGAAGATACACTTTTCTGAGTTACCAAACCATTTAAATTTATCTGAGGATAGTGTTTTTAATATATCAAATTCTTCCTTTGTTCATATTTTAGATAAGGAAAAGTTTCAGATTCTGGACTATTCTTAGGAACTGACATGTCTTTCAGAATAAAGGATAGGATAAATATAAACTTTTAAACTTTGTGGTTTGGCTGACTTCATCCAGCATAGAGTCTTGCCAGAAGTAAGAATATTGTGCATAAGCAACATACTGTGCTACTAGTTCTCCCAATGTTGGAGTTTTAAAAAATATTAGCCAGTCAGTTCCAATACTGTAATTCAGGCACCCAGTTTTCCACAGGTGTTTTATTTTCATCATTATAAACATTTTGCCAACCTGTTTTATCCAACTTACCCACTTTTCCTCTCTGGCATTTTAAGGCAAATTTTGGACAGTACTTTATTTCACTTATAAGCATCTTTGCTATGATCTTTCCAAATGCAAGAATCTTTCCAAATGCAACCAGCATATATTATCATACCTAACAGAAATAACAATAATTTTATATCTAATTCTCAGTTATATCTAATATCTTCTAATTTTCTCAGAGATGTGGATTTATGTTTGATTGGTTCAACTCAGAATTTAAAAGGGAAGATCTATCTATTGTATTTGACTGTTGTGTCTCTTAAAGCTATTTATTTATTCACTTACTTATTTACTTATTTACTTGTTAAAGAGTGTGAGAGATAGAGTATGAGGGGAAAGGCAGAGAAACTCAAGTGGACTCTGTGCTAAGTGCAGTGGTTTGATCTAAGTGCGGGGCTTGATCTCATGACCTGAGCTGAAACCAAGAGTAGATTCCTTAACCGAATGCACCACCTCGATGCCCCTTTTAAGGCTCTTTTATTCTAAAGTGGCTCTCCTCCCCACTTTCTTTTCACCTTGTTGATTGGTTGAAGAAACTGGGTAATTTTTCTTTAAAATGTTCCTAATTTTGGATTGTGTCTGTGTGTGTGTGTGTGTTTTTCCCTAAAACTTCTTTCTCTATTCCTTGCAGTTAGAACTAGAGGGTTGATTAGATTCAGGTTCAATATTCTTAGGGAAGACTATTTCAGAGGTGATGTGTGTACTTCCTATTACATGACTTTCTGAGGTACCTCATGTCTGATTGTCTCATCTCTAATGATGTTGGGATTGATTGGTAAGTTCAGGAGTTGTCACCAAATCCTTCCATTGTCAAGTTCCCTACCAACATTTCACCTAATAGTTTTGGCATTCATTGATAAATGTTGTCAAGTCCCATCATCTCATTAAGAGTTGCAAAGTTGCGATTTTTAATCCTATTATTTTTTTCTGGATTTATTTATTTATTTGTATTTATTTTTATAGAGAGAGCATGCATAAGCAGGATGGGGAGAAGGGCAGAGGGAGAGGGAGAGAAAGAATCTTAAACAAGATTCACACCAGGAGTCCGATTCTGGGCTCAACCTCAGGACTTTGAGATCATGACCTGAGCTGAAATCAAGAGTCAGACACTTAACCAGCTGAGCCACCCAGGCACCCTTAGAATTATTTTAAAAAAGCATTCTCATCAGCTATTTGGTTATGTAGAAATACAATTCATGCAGGAAAGGGGAGACAAATGTTTCATTTTTTTCCTATTATTATCAATCTTTGGTAATGAGTTGGTGGCCTTAGCAACCCCTAAATACACACAATGGGGTTTGTTTTTTTCCCCAGTATCATTATGAACTCTTGGAATTTTATATATTTGCTATGTTTTGATCCATTACTATTGTTATTCTTTTTGATGTTCAAATAGTCCCATCTTAGGCCGGAGGGAGCCCTTGAAGTTGGCTCTTATATCCTTTTGACATGACCCCATTAGTTTTTGATATCCTATATATTTTTAATATGACAGCCTCCCTCTACCTAGCCATCACTCCTGTTGCAGGAATTGAAGTTTCTCTACCTCACTAGGTCTGGACTCTGGAAGATGTGTTAAGCTTCACTTTCCTTAGAATTTAATTCTTTTCAGACTCAAACATTACACTGGAAATAAATCCAGGTACCAAGCAGGCTCTTGGTGTGCATTGTTGAGTTAAATTCTGCTTCGTAGAGCCTCATATTTCACATGCTAATGTAAACAATATACAGACCCAGGGTGATTTAGCTCATTTCCATGAACATCTCTAAACCCACGCATATTGTTGTATCTTTATAAAGGAGCTTAAACACACACCTATCAAGCTTAAAAATATCTTCGCGCAACTGTTTCTGTCATTTGGTCTATTAGCATTCTCCTCACAGTGCTTTGCTTATATAAATTTAACAAGATGAAAGGTTGATGCTGAGAGAAGTCTTTGGACAGATTCGTTACCTTAGCAACCTTGCCCCAGACTTCAACAGCCCTGACCCAGCTACAAAGTCCTTCACTGGCTAACGAGACACTCTTAATGACAGCTGGCTAGAACTCAGGCCTGCTGATAAAATGACTTGTAATCTGGACAGTAACCTTTGGAGGAATATTATCTTTATCAGATTTCCAAAAGAATCCAAACACCAAACGCAGTTCCACTAATAACTATATTCATAAGGCCATCATGCTTAAGTGCTTTGGGGAAAGCATTAGTAACAGGAAATTAAGTGTTACAGAATAATTGCTAACCTTGCTGCATAAAATAGAAGCTGGCTGCCCAGTGATTTTGTGTTGGTGGCAGTCATTAGATGCCACTGTCCTGTATAATTGAAAAATTGTTTGTATAAAGGAAATATTGTCACTGCTTCATTAGTTTCAATATTTAATTGTATTGGGGAAACCTGAACACCTTTTTGCAGTTCAAATTACACATATAAATTTATTGGCTAGGCGGTATCAACATTTAAAAAAAAATCAATTTTTACCTGAGCAAAGAACTTAAATTATCATAGAGTGTTCTTACAGCTGCCATTTTTAGAAAGCTCTGCATGAATAAAATCAAAATTAGTTCACTATTATTTATTTATTCATCATCTATTGAGCACTTTGACTTTTTTTTTTAAGAAGATTTTATTTATTTATTTTGGGGGGAAGAGGGGCAGAAGCAGAGGGAAGAGAGAGAATCTCTAGACTTGAAACGCAGTGAGAAGCCTGAGGCAGGGCCCAATTCCACAACCCTGAGATCATGACCTGAGCTGAAATCAAGAGTCAGAGTCTTAACTGACTGAGCCACCTAGGCACCCCAAACACTTTGGGCTTGAAACTCTTTGGTAACTCACAGATATTTCCCGGATACACTCCTAGATGTTTATAGCACTTGTTTGCAGCTGATATCCATCTGGGTTGCCAGTGTCCAAGCTGTGTAACTGCCAGAAGTTTGAAGACAGATTCCTTTACACATTCAAACGTTGCTTTAGAGATTGGGCTTCATTTCTAAGATACTAAGATGCTTTTGCCCTGACTCCACAAATCTTATTTTGTAAATGAACCAAAGAGCCACAATTTAAAAAATCTAGAAATGTAAGGAGACTCTCATAGCCCTGGTACAAAATAATGAAATATTCCTACATATCTAGAAAGGAAATCACAGATATAACAAGCTTCTATTTAATGTGTGTGAAGGAAACTAGGTGCTTTGAAAACTCTAGATGGTTTAGGTTTTGTCCACAGTTCAAGTTAGATCCCATTATGGACTCTATGTTTGTATCTGCTCCAACATTCATATGTTGAGGGCCTGACCCCCCAGTGAATAGTATTAGGAGGTGGGCCTTTGGAAGGCAATTAGGTTTAGATAAGGTCAGGAGGATGTAGCCTCTGTGATGGGATCAGTGCCCTTATAAGAAGAGGAAGAGATGCCAGGGCTTCCTCTCTCCATAAAGGGAGAAGATGATCATCTACAAGCCAGAAAAAGGGCCCTCTTCAAGAACTGAGTTTGCTGGTGCATTGATCTTGGACTTTTCATCCCCTAGAACTCTGAGAAATAAGTATCTGTTGTTTAAGCCATCCAGTCTTTGGTATTTTGTTATAGCAGACTAAACTGACTGAGACAGATCCCCAAAGTTTCATCTCTGGAGCTTATTAGTTTAGGTTGTATCCCCTCTAATGCAGTGGAATTCCACAGCATTACTTACTTTCAGTTAAAATAGACCACTTATTTTCCTCTATTTCCTCTATTTTGACTTCACATATGCCACTGTGCTAGGAACTTGGTTTCTGTGATAAGACACAGACCCTATCTAGCAGAAAACTTAATCTAACAGGAAAAAATGGGTACATAGACATAGTGAAGATGAGTGACAATATGAAGATCAAAGGTTTTATTAAGGGTTGAAACAAGAAAAAAAATCATGGAAATCCCACCTGTATTTTCTGCAAAACTGTCATAGGGAAAACTGTATCTTAGGTTGAGGAGTATCCATGGAATGAGGATATAAATATTTCTTTAACTTTTTATTGGCATCTAGAACAACTGCCATAATTTTTAAAAACATGACTTAAAAAAAGAAACCATGTGAATTACATAATTTACTCATACTTCTCATTTCCAGGAAGCCCAGAGATAGAAATTCTAAGCTCAAGTTCAGGAAAGCAGTTAGGAACCTCAGTCTAAATATTTATCTGCACCAATTTAACTGCAAGACTTGTGTCATCCCTGGAATTGCCCTTTGTCTCAGTTTGGGCTGCTATCCCTGAATATCATGGAATGGGTGGCTTAAACAATAGACATTAATTTCTCAGAGTTTTGGAGGTTAGAAGTCTAAGACCAAGGTTCCAGCAAGATTGGGTTCCTGGTAAAGATCCTCTCCATGGTCGATCAGCGGCTGCTTTCTTGCTGTATCCTCACATGGCAGAGAGTGAAAGAGCACATGTTAATCTCTTTCTCCTCTTATGAGGGCACTAATCCCATTCTGGGGCTTCATCTCAGGATTTCATCTAAAACTCATTACCCCTCTAAAGCTCCACCTTTGAATACTATCCCATTGGGAGTTAGGTTTTCAATATATTTAGACGGTGAGTGTGGGGAAACCACCTAATTTGTAACAACCTTCCCCATCTAGAAAGAGATTCAGAAATGTAGGGACATAGATGAGATTTAAAAAATCATTGTCAGTGGTGCTGCCTCTCCAGTACTTAACTGGGAAATTGCCTTGATCTCTTACCACGCTGCAGTCACCTTTTCTTCTTTACTTCTACCAATCTGTCCATACCTTCCCACGAGTGCTCAAGCATTCAAACTCACTCTCATCAGAGCCTCGCAATAGTTTTACAATCAATAGCTGCCTCTAGTGCGTTTCGTGCTGCACATCTGGCTGAACAACTCAAAATAATTTGGCCTTAAATCCTTAGTGTAAATCTCTTTGCACAAAGATTCCCATATGTAGCAGGTATGAACCCTGGTCTGCTATTTAGATGGCTAAGAAATAGACCACTTATTTTCCTCTGTTTTGACTTATTTTAGTGCCCCTAAAATCACCACTCTGTCAGCTTGTAGAAACTCAATATTAGTCAATATATTGTCACCTTCTGGGTTCTGGGATGGGAGGAGGCTTCATCTAACACCAGAGTATTGAGGGGGTATTTGACCTCTCATTTTATCTGTGCATAGAAGATCCTGCTGATATTGGTGTTGTCCTATGGGGACATGGATACATACATTTGCTGCTGAGATGTACTTTGTTTCTGTCCATAACTCTTTCAGCCTGGTTGCTCTGTTACCTAGGACCTTGTTTTGGCCAAAGCAATCATTTTTCTGCTTCTGGGCCGTGTTAGATCAGAGAATCCCTGGAGGTTATTCATGGCCCTGTCTGCCTATAATTGCTCTGCAGCCTTTGGCTCCCCTTAGAAACATTGGCAAGAAAAGAGGCTGCTGGTAACATCTCCCAAGGTCTAATAAGTTGGTTCAGCAAGCTTTTCTGCCTTCAGAAAGTTGTTTTTGTTTTTCTTTTCTCCCCCTAACCCAACCTCTACCTCTTCTGTTTGACTCCAGCTTGTTTATTTGGTTTTCATTTTCCAACAAAACTGTGCCAGCTTACACCATTTATTTGTTGATCGATTTTCAATAGTTTTCCCCTTATCTCAGACTGGGACAAGTTATTTTCCTTTAAAAAGTTTGCTAACGTGGCTAAATAGTCCATTAAATGAATTCATAAATGACATGATCATGATTTGAGCAGTTAGGTCCATTCTCAAATGGGGTTCTTTTCTAGCATTCTTTATAAGATTTGGAAATATTAATATGACTTTTTTGCAAGAATTAAAAAAATAATAATGGTTTGCATCTATGCTTCTGGAATTTTATTATAATGTTGTTTACTGGAACTGCTTAATCTTATTTGTTTTATTAGATCATTTTTTTACTGCTCTATGAGATTCCAATAAACTCTTTAATAAACATCAAAACTTGAGAGCTCATCAGTCCCTGTTATTTCTGCACAAACAACTTGTTAGCCCCATCCTGCCATCAGTTTTGTGCCAAGCAGATCAACCAGACATTAGTTTATAATTCTTTTTTTTTCTTTATGTCAGTAATATACATTATTTGAAGAAACCAATTGTAATGCAATTCAACACAGTACCTCTGATCAAATTACTCCTTCCAAAGGCAGCAGCTGGGAATATTTACTATGGAAATATCTGTCTTTAGAATGATTTCTAAAATCAAATTGCTGTAAACATAACTAAGAATTATGATGACTATCTCTGTCAAGAATACCTCTTGAGGTGGGAAAAGATAGTTTTCCAAATAAGAGACTCTTAGCTCTTTCTTAAGGCTAAACTATACTTTAATTGTATGGGTGCAATATTTTGTGGTCATAAACAATACTTACCAAATGCATTACTCGTCAAGTTAGGTATAATTTTGCGAGACTCAAACATTTATAAATTCAGCTTGGGAATCTGCTCTAAGGCACCCCAGTTTATTAGAACAGTTTCCTTTGAGTTAGGAAAAGAATGTGGGATTATGGAACAAATATAAAGAAAAAATGGACATCTTTGATTATTTTCTCTCCTCTATTCCTTATATCAGATGATCACCATGTCCTACAATTTTACCTTTGGACTATAGTTTTCCTCTCTCCATTGCCATCCTCGAACCCACTATCATCCCTTGCTTTAGGTAACAGAAATATAGCTTCCCAGCTAGTCACCCCTCTTCAGGTTCATCCCTCACAAAATCTGAATGTATCCTATTCTAGAAGGATGACTCTAGAATTCAACTCTGTCCACTCATTTCTTTCCTTAGAACCCTTAAGAGCTCCCCAATTTCTTTGATGTCAAGGCTGAGTTCCATAGCATAAACCACAAAGCCTTCAAAAGAGTGTCCCAGGTGATCATTCTTGGGTCATATCTGTGATCCAGACTTCATGCTCTCCCAATAGTTCACCACCCACACCAAGCTGTTTCTCATTTCTAGCTTTGTCTTGACACATAAAAGGTGTTCACTTAATATATGTTGCATGGTTGGAACTCCATACAGAGGAGAGCTAACAGTCTGTGGACCCTAAGCCCAAGCACTGGCATGGTGTAGTGGGCAGAGCAGCCATATATCCCATCTCTACTTCTTATAGCCATATGATTTTTTCACTTGGGCAGGTATCCTAGCTTTTCATTGATTAAGATGAACATGGAATTTAGCTTGTGTCTGGTACATAGTAAAAACCTGAGAGATGGTAGTTTTCTTTCTTTTTAAAAAATTCCATCAAATTCTAGAGTTTAAGAGAGCAGCCGACTCTACTGATAAGTGCCTCACATCAGTTACAGCTGGTTACTTTTCTGGTCCCGACCCACATACCTTTATTAACAACAGAACACAGAGACATAAATCTTGAAATTCATTCTGGAGGATGAAATATTATATTTTTATTGCTCAGGAGTAACATGTTGGTGGAATTTTCCTACCGGATTTCTTCTAGAAATGACGCAGTGGCGAAAGGGACACTGGGTATGTACTTTTTGAAGGATGGGAGTTAAAAGGAAAAAATCAAAATGTCCAGAGTATGGGGTGCCTCTACAAGAGACTGACAAACATGAATGACAAGTACTCAAAGTGTGTATGGTGGCACTCATATATCTGACCTACTTTATAATTTTGTCTAGGGACAGCTGTTTTTAGAGTGATTCAGAAAGGATGACTAACTTTGTGTCAGTAGTTCAAAATTGGAAAATCAGGAGTGCCTGGCCAATATCCCCTAACCTAGAGCCAGGCCTCCTGATGAGAAAGTGAAGAGGAAGAGAAGCAGATGGGAGAATCAAGAGCAGATGCAAGTTATTTAAAAGTAATACAATAATTCAGCAGGAATGGAGTGGAAATTCAACAACTTATTGGGTATGACATTTGGGTAAATTAAACTGAACAGGCATCTAGGAAATACCAGATAGGAAAAGCAAAATGAAGGCTAAAGCTGGCCGGCAAGGAAAGGAAAAGGAGTAAATGAAAGCAAAGAGTTTCAGGCCAAGAGGAAGTCTCTCACATTTGCTGTATGTTACATTCAGATTTTCATTTTTTAAATGAAAAATTTAATTATATATTTACAAGTAACCAAGCATTTAGTGCCAGGTAGAAAATTATCTGTTTCACTGATTCTCCTCCTTTTTACTTCTTCGAGGCATACACACACACACACACACACACACACACACACACAGAGTCTCACACACACACACACACACACACACATGCACAGAACCCCTCCCCCACCCACCCATACACACAACTTGATCGTTTTTCTGCTTTCTGTTTTTGGGAGATGAAAGTTTTCAGTTTGGTTTGCTGCAAAGCCAGTAAGACTTTATAAAATATACATGTTCTCATTCAGTAGAAATTCATCTCTTATTTAATTGTTTATTTTTGATCTATAGATGCTCTAGGGGTTATGAGATAGTTGGGGTAGAATTGCAGATAGAGTGGAGATAGACAAGTGAAAGATAAATCAAACCAGGATGAGCTCCAAGGAAAAAGGGTAAGTAAATAGCTCGATCTGAAACATGAAAATGCCTATTAAACAGAGATAGGAACAGCTATTTGTCAAAATTTTTAATATTGATTGTTTGTTGATCTTTCTGCCTGAGAGTCATACTGCGGCCATTCTTACTGATTTATCAAATAGATACCTTGCTTTGGAGATCTTTAAGGAGTGTGGGCTTGCTTCATCTAAATCAACATTAACAAACTTCAAGCAGAATTCCGAATTTCACTTACTGGTGAGTTGGTTACAAGATAAAGACAGAGTTAATTTGTCAAGTTTGGCCTCCTACAGGGAGATACTCTCACTCATGGCTTCAAAGTAAATTTGACTAAATCTACTGGACATTGAATCAAGATTCTAATTAAAGGAACCTGTTTTCTTGGCATTTCTATATTCTGCATGTCACATTTTTATATAGGTGCCTATATAGGTATAAATGTTCTATTTTTCATTTTCAAAGATACTGTATCTTGGAAACCAAAAGACAATCAGGACTTTGTCCAGTCTTTCCCCCCCCCCCCCCTTCCCACCTGTCTGCCACTTCCACTCAGCACGGCTGCAGTCCTTTTTCTTTTTATTTCCTCACTGTTGGGTCAGGCTTCAGCATAGAAGTCTAAAAATAAAGTCTAAGATGACAATAAGAGCTTCCAGGGAAATAAAACAAAGGGGAGAAAACATGAAAAGGACTTGAAAATAAAAGCATACAAAAGCACAGTGTATGAAGGATGAGAGAGTTTGAAAAGATTATGGAATTAAGGAAAATGTGATAATGTAATCTTAAAAAAAGTGAAATGTTTAAAATGAAAAGTCATAGGGAGTGGGAGGTACAGGCTTCCAGATAGGGAATGAATAAGTGACAGGGATGAAAGGTACAGTGCGGGGAATGTAGTCCATGGTATTGTGATAGTGTCATGTGGTAGATGGTATTCATACTTTCGGTGAACATAGGATTAACATACAGACTTGTTGAATCACTGTGTGGTATAACAGAAACTCATGTAACTTTGAAAAAAGTCAAAATGGGGTAATAAACACAACTTCTCTGAAAAAAAAAAAAAAAAAGCCGTAAGAGAGTAAAGAGTTTTAAAAATGAAACTAAAGCAAATGTTTTTTCCAGAAGTTTTGTTACCAAAGAGGAGAATTTTCAGGCAAATCCCATTATATTTCACTATAATTATATAACAAAGTTTATTACTAAACACAGGACACTATAAAAATTAATGATGGAGGAGACAAGATACATTTCTTTCTTTTCTTTTGAAGATTTTATTTATTTGAGAAAGAATGAGAGAGACAGAGAAAGAGAGAGAGAGAGAGAGCGAGCGAGCCTGAGAGCATGAGTCAGGGGCAGAAACACAGGGAGCAGGAAAGGGAGAAGCACACTCCCCGCTGAGCAGGGAGTCCAATGCAGGGGTCGATCCCAGGACCCTGAGATCATGACTAGAGCTGAAGGCAGGTGCTTACCTGACTGAGCCACCCAGGTGCCTCAAGACCATTTCTTCTTTTTTTGTTTTCTTAAATTATTATTATTTTTATTAACATATAATGTATTATTTGTTTCAGGGGTACGAGTCTGTGATTCATCAGTCTTATACAATTCATAGCATTCACCATAGCACATACCCTCCCCAAAGTCCATCATCCAACCACCCTCTCCCTCCCATCCCCTTCCACTTCAGCAACCCTCAGTTTGTTTCCTGACATCAAGAGTCTCTTATGGTTGGTTTCCCTCTCCGTTTCATCTTGTTTCATTTTTCCCTCCCTTCCCCTATGATCCTCTGTCTTATTTCTCAAATTCCTCTTATCAGTGAGATCATATGATAATTGTCTTTCTCTGATTGACTTATTTTGTTTAGGATAATACCCTCTAGCTCCATCCGTGCCATTGCAAATGGCAAGATTTCAATTTTTTGATGGTTGCATAATATTCCATTGCATATATATACCATATCTTCTTTATCTATTCATCTGTTGATAGACATCTGGGCTTTTTCCATATTTTGGTTATTGTGGACATTGCTGCTATAAACATTGGGAAGCATGTGTCCTTTCAAATCACTGTGTTTGTATCCTTCAGATAAATACCCAGTAGTAAAATTGGTGGGTCATAGGGTAGCTCTATTTTCAAATTTTTGAGGAACTTCCATACTGTTTTCTAGAGTGTTTGCACCAGCATGCATTCCTACCAGCAGTGTAAGAGGGTCCCCCTTTCTCCACATCCTTGCCAACATCTGTTGTTTTCCAAGTTGTTCATTTTAGCCATTCTGACAGGTGTGAGAGCATATCGAATTGTGGTTTTGATTTCTACTTCCTCAACACCAAGTGATATGGAGAATTTTTTCATGTCTCCTGGCCATTTGTAGGTCTTCTTTGGAGAAATGTCGGTTCATGTCTTCTGCCCATTTGTTGACTAGATTCTTTGTTTTTTTTTTTTTATATTGAATTTGATAAGTTCTTTATACAGTTTGGATACTAGCCCTTTACCTGATAAGACATCTGCAAATAACTTCTCCCATTCTAGAGGTTGCCTTTTAGTTTTGTTGACTGCTTTCTCTGCTATAAAAATAACTTTTTATCTTGATAAAGTCCCAATAGTTTATTTTAGCTTTGGTTTCCTTGGCCTTTAGAGATGTGTCTTGCAAGAAGTTGCTGCAGCTGAGGTCAAAGAAGTTGTTGCCTATGTTCTCAAGGATTTTGATGGATTCCTATCTCACATTGAGGTCTTTCATACATTTTGAGTCTATTTTTGTGTGTGGTGTAAGGAAATGGTCCAGTTTCATTCTTTTGCATGTGGCTGTCCAATTTTCCCAACACAATTTCTTTCCATTGGACATTCTTTCCTACTTTGTCGAAGAATAGTTGGCTATAGAATTGAGGGTCCATTTCTGGGCTCTCTATTCTGTTTCCATTGATCTATGCCAGTTTTTGTGCCAGTACCAACCATACTGTCTTGATGATTACAGCTTTGTAATAGAGCTTGAAGTCTGGAATTGTGATGCCACCAGCTTTGATTTTCTTTTTTAACATTCTTCTGGCTCCTTGGGGTCTTTTCTGGGTCCATACAAATTTTAGGATTATTCGTTTCATTTCTTTGAAAAAATGGAACAAATAATGGTGTTTGATGTTGTTTTGATAGGGATTGCATTAAAAGTATAGATTGCTTTAGGTAGTTAGTGTTGGGGTTAATGTAGAACATGAAATAAGCCATAATACCTGGCTTGCTAAAATGTAACACAGAGCCTGCTGGGGGTGAAGGAGGGTTTTGGAGAAGGACTTAGGCCTTTGGAATGCTGAGGCCTGGGTGACCACTCTGCTGTTGGAACGCTGCAGGGAGTCGCCTTCCAGAAGCTTTCTTAGCCTGAACAGCCACCCTGTGATCTAAGAGATGTATGCATTGTCCCTTAGGCTATGTTTAGCAGAACATGCAGATTAGCATATTATATCTTTCCTCTAAACACATCCTCTTAGTTTCAGTAAGACCCCTGTCACACATCACTGCTTGAGAAACAGTGATAAAGATTTGTGATTATCCTGAAGGACCAATAAAAGCGGAAGCAAAAAGAGCAAAAGGGTCTTTGCCTCTGAGCTTTGCCCTCTTGCCTTCTTCTCTCACAGGAAAGTTTGGAGTAATTTTCATCCATCCGTACAGGGATTGCTGGCCATTCCTGGCAAGTGGTGACCCCGAAGTGATCACCTTGCAACAGACACCATATGGATCCCGCCAAAAAAGTAAAGTTTGAACACAGTAAGTTGGCATCGGCTCATGGTGAAGTTCGGGGAAGTTTTAGGCTTGGGTATTTTTATAGAATTAAAAGTCCTCTAAGAACTCCACAGATATCAGGCAAAGCCTCTCTTTCAAACAGAGACAATATATTAAGGTTTTAAAGCAATTTTTAAAGGCTAATGGGACTACTATAAAGAAACAGAGCCTTAAGCTGAATGGGACCTCTGTAACAGAGGACCAACTTCAAGGTTTTTTAGAGGTTGTTATTGAACAGAACCCATGGCTCCCTGACCTTAGACCTTTAGATTTAGAAGTATGGGAGACAATTGGAAAGAACTTGAAACGTTGTCATTAACAAGGTCAAATGGTGTCCCTTGCTTCTCTTCCTATGTGGGGTCTAGTCAGGTCTGCCCACTCTCCTTTATTTACTGAGGACACTTCAAATGTCTTTAAAGAAAAAGAAGAGAAACTTACAACTCCTTCCAAATTTGTCTTTTAACTTCTCAAGTTAGACCCAACAAAGAGAAAGAGCTCCCTTCTCCCCTTGACTAGGAAATTCCACCTCCTTCCCCCTTTCTCCCTCCACTTAGTGATCCTCAAGGTAGCATAGACATTTTCACAGTATTGGTTCTTCCAATCCATGAGCATGGAACATTTTTTCATTTCTTTGTGTCTTCATCAATTTCTTTCATGAGTGTTCTATGGTTGTCTGAGTACAGATTTTTTTGCCTGTTTGATTAGATTTATTCCTAGGTATCTTATGATTTGGGGTGCAATTGTAAACAGAATTGACTCCTTAATTTCTCTTTCTTCTGTCTTGTTGGTGTATAGCTGTGTGGGCTATGAAAAGGGAACATATTTTAGCATCAGTTGTTTGATTTTGGGCAGGTTTTTAATATATGAATTGGAGATAATGACATTTTCTCTACTTACCTAGAGTGAGCTACACTGTGCATATGATAGAATATGTGATTAACTATAAAAATCCAGATATAAAAATGGGGTAGTGTTTCATTCTGAGATGATAATATCAGAACTACTTGAAATGTTAAAATTTATCTGTTAATGGATCCCCCTGCCAATTAGAAGAACATGCGTATGGTTCAAAATACAATATATACAAAAGGATAACTAGTGAAAGCTCATCAGCTAATTTCCCCCTTATGATTGGTTTATTCAGTCATTTGACACATATTTATTAACTGTAAGGAATCCATATCATGCCACAATTAGAATAATATTGATTGTTTATATTGGACAGTGTTCCTCAACCATTACTCAGAAACTCTGGGTACTGTCATCATTTGTACATTAAAATAAAAAAAGCAAAACACACAAAGTAAGAAAATGTATGCTCAGCTTTGTTGTAAAAAAAAGAATGCAAGAATTTCTGCGTTCCTGCTATTTGAGGGGAATGTTTGACAACTTAATTTGTCTTTGATCTTGCATAAATTCTTCTGTATCTTTATCTATCCTCTTCTCCAAAGCAGTGGTCATTTCCGAGGCTGGCAGTAGGACCGCCTACACATATCCACTGTATTTGGATAGACTTGCCTTTTATTTTGAGGATATAGGGCAAAAAACATGGAGAAGCTTTTCTCTGGGACCTGAACTGTGTTAAGTATATGAATAGATGCTTGGGGTTACAATTGGTACTTGCTGTGCTGAGTGCCAGATCCTGTGTGACAAAGGGGCTTTCATCCATTGTATGGATATGATAAATAAAGACTTCTCAAGCAGTCAAAGGGACCCCTTTTGCTCATGCTAAAGATTTCATACTGTAGTACATATCTCTGAATGTATGGCCCTTTATACTGTCTGCAGGATCAATTCCTTAGAGAGCCAGTTGTTGTATCAAAGGGTATAGGCATTTTAATTTTTGATAGAGATTGCCAAATTCCTCTCAGTGATTGTGACAATTTACAATGTCATCATAAATGTAAGAAAATGGCTGTTCCCTAGTATCCTTATACCCTATCCAAACATTACTGATCTTGGCCAATCTGTTAGATAAAAAATATATCTATTTGTAGTTTGAATTCACATTTCTTTTATTATGGGTAAGATAAACAGCTTTTCATATATTTACATTACTGGTTATTTTCTGTCTAGTTATCTCATATCTTTTGCTCATTTTTCTTTTGAGTTCTTCTTTTTCTTATTGATTTGTTGATGCTTTTTACATATTAGGAAAATTATCTTATTCTGTAATGAGTTGTAAAAGTTTTTTCCAGCCTGGGATTTTAAAATTCATACTTTAAAAAGGCCTTCCTGCTTGAAGACAATAAAAAATAAGAAATAAAGTACCTCCCCATCTCTCTTCTATTTATTTTAAGGCTTTATTTTTCATTTTAATTTATGTCTTTATTTATTTATTTATTGGAGAGAAGGAGAGAGCGAGCACAAGTAGGGAGGAGGGGCAGAGGGAGAAGAAGAAAGAGAATCTCAAGCAGGCTCCATGCCGCTCTGCACCATGACTCTGAGATCATGACCTGAGTCAAAATCAAGGTAATATGCTTACCTGACTGAGCTACACAGGTGCCCCTATTTTTCACCTTTAAATCTTTGATCTATTTGGAACCTATTTTTGTGGAAATTGTCAAGTAAGTATCCTTTTTTCTCTTAAATTATTTTTACCCCCAGAGTTTTCTGTTCTTTCTTTTTTTCTTTTATTGACTTTAGAACCAGTTATTTTAGTTCCAAAAAAAATTTCCCTGTTAGATTTTTGGGTTTGTGTGAAGTTTTAAATTAACTTGATGAGAATTAACACCTTTATGATGATTAAGACTGTTGAGAATGTGGAATGTCCTTCTATTAGCTTAGATCTTTTTTGTGGAACTTATTTTTTAAGTCCTTTAAAACTGTTTTGTATAGCTCCTGCACATTTCTTGTTAAGTTTATCCACAGGTATTATACATTTTTTTAAAAAAGATTTTATTTATTCATTTGACAGACAGAGATCACAAGTAGGCAGAGAGGCAGACAGAGAGAGAGAGAGAGGAAAGCAGGCTCTCTGAGATTATTTATTTATTTATTTGACAGACAGCGATCACAAGTAGGCAGAGAGGCAGGCGGGGGGGGGGCGGGGCGGGGGGAGAAGCAGGCTCCCTGCTGAGCAGACAGCCCGATGTGGGGCTCGATCCCAGGACCCTGAGATCATGACCTGAGCCGAAGGCAGAGGCTTTAACCCACTGAGCCACCCAGGTACCCCAGTATTTTACATTTTTGTGCTACTTTTATAAATAAGGGAATTTCCTCCCATTATTTCTTATAATTGATATATGTATACATGGAGGCTATTGGTTTCCATATATTACTTTTTTGGAGCATGACTTCATTGCATTCTCTTAATTACAAATACTATTCTCTCAATTATTCTCAGTTGATATTCTTGGGTTTCTAGGTAATCATCTTACTTACAAATCATGATAATTTTACTTTTTTAAAATAATTATTCTCTCTTCTTTCAGTTACCTAATTTTGTTGCTGAAAGGATATTGACCTTTGAGCTGGACCCAAACAGTTAGCGTCTCCTTATCTCCTACCCTACAGGCACTAGTAGCTGTCCCAAAGACATGGCTTTGAGATAGTAATGTGTTGAGACCATCTAGATGGTATATGTGAATGAACCCATGTAAGGCCTCTGTAGAAACTTTAAGATTTGATGGACAGGTGCAGAGATTTTCCCGTCTTGTGGCTCCCAAAGACAAGCCTTATTTGTAAGTTCCCTTGCTTACTTACTTATTTACTGCCACCTACCAGTCTAGAGTGGTCTGCTTCTTTCTTTGGTCTCTCCTTACCCTTGAAGCCAGTTTCCAATTTCATCCAGGCAATTCTTGAGGTTTCGAACCAACTTTCATTGACTAGCCAGATGCTCCAGTATAATATGAAATATAAGTGGCACAAGTGAACTTGTTCAGACTTTAATGGGAATTTTCTAATATTTCTCCATTAACTGTGATATTAACTTTTGGGCTGAAGTATATATTTATATATTTACCATATTAATGAAGCATGCAGCATCTATTCATGTTCTTTCATACTTTTCTTTTAAAATTAGGAATAGTATTACATTTTATCAAATGACTTTTTAGCACCCATAGAGATGATAATATGCTTCTTCTTTAATCCTCTTAAGTAAACAGAATTTTAAAAATAGATTTCCTAATATTTAATCCTAGCAGTCCCTGCAATTCCAGAGTAAACTCCACTTGATTGTGGCCTTTTATTACTTTATTATGCTTCTGAGTTCTGTTTCTCAGTGTGTCATAGCATTCTTCCTTTACTGTTTATAGGAAGTGTTTTTTTGTTTGAAATGTAGAAGAAATGATGTTATAAATTATGCTAGCTTTTTCAACCTCCCTTTTTTATTATGTGAACCATTGGATTTTCAGTGATGTGGTCTGGTTTTGGGGAGATTTGGGGGCTTTATGTGTTAAACTCCTGATTTGCCTACATTGAATCAGTGAGCCAAGTATATTCACATACAACATTTTTATTCTTCTAAAAATCCACTGTCATAGCTCAGTACAGCTTTGCTCACCCCATCGCCACCATCCAAAGTGCCATAGAGTGAGAAATCATTCCTAAGGTCCTGTTCAAATGACACCTTCTTCATGAAGACCTCCTAGTCCCTCCAACTCAGAGACAAACTATTTCTTTAAGGATAACTTGATGTTTTTCTTTGTAATTATCTTGACACTTCCCAGTTTTCTGACTTACATTATTTAACAGATTCATTAGATATTTGTAAGCATTAGGCAAAATATTCTCATGATATTATATCATTTAATCCCTATCACAGTCCTGTGATTGAAATACTATACAAATAAAATAATGTGAACCTGGAGAGTCAATAATTCTTTTTAGGTCACAGAGCTGGTAGGCTGGCTGCAGAGTAGAAATTCAGATCCAGTCTGTATGATTTGAAACCACATACTCCTTCCAGCAAATCATGTTGATAAAGCCACAGATCATCTTCACAATTATGTTGTATGTTTCCCTTTCCTCTATGCAATTCCAATTTCCTTCAGGGTCTTGTCTGCGTCTTCATTCTCTTGGAATCCCCGATATCTTCTTGCACATGGGAGGAACGAAACAAAAGCTGATTAAATTGGTAGAATAAAGTGCCTATCTTGAATGTGGTTCCAATAAAATTTCAAAATGAATTATGGAGTTTTACTCATGCATTTAATCTCTATTATAGTTCATCAATCCATACATTTATAAATTCTGGCAAAAAGATTCTCCAGAAGGATTTCTGGAACCATGGAATATGGGTTTTGCTTTCATGGTTACTCAGCTGTGGAGCATTCTGGTGGATGTTCCCTGGAGCCGGGTCACTGGGCAGGATTTTCAGTGTTAATTGGCTGTCGTTTATCTCAATGCTGGAAAACTGTGGGGTGCTGCTTCCCCATCACCTCCTGGGTGTCTGATTCCTTTCTGGGCTGGCCAGAGCTTCATCATAGTTTCATCGAGAAGTGATAGCTACCTCTTATAGTCCTCACAAAACTCTATCTATAATACTCTTTTTATCACCTCTCACTTTCCCCCTGGTATTAAAGTGATTTATGTGCATGTCTTATTTCCTTTATTACGTGGTAAACACCTTAAGTTCTGAGCCATGTCAGAGGCATTACCCACTGGGCTTACCTGGTGCCTGGCACATAGTAGGAGCTTAGTACATTTAAAAAAAGTGATTAAAATAGGTTCTAAATTCAGAAAATCTCACTTCCCCGATCTTACTAGCACCATTTCAGCATTTTTTTTTTTTTTTTTTTTTTTTTTTGCTTTTGCCCACTATTCATGTGGGTGGTGTGAGCTGAAATTGCTGAAAATGGATGTAATTTCCCTTGTTAATATAATTACTACCATATATTATCACAGCACTAGAGTCATAACATTCTCATTTTCAGTGGCCTATACACATCACCAAAATTATCTCTGGTGGAGAAATTTATCATGTTTGTTTTCAGTCACTGAGTGAAATGCTGCCAAGTTTGGTGAATATATATGCTCAGCCTCTTTTGAGTGACAAGTTTGTAAATGGGACTGTCTTATGAAAAAAAATGTAAACCCCCTATTTGCATCTGGACAATTTGTTAACCTTTGGATTATGAATTCCAGGCAGGGGTGGATGCTTTTTCTCTGTGGGCCTTTCATAGTTTAGGAAAATAATGAATGAGGAACTGAAGAACCCAGAGAGGGAACAGGGGAGGGAATATTTGACTCCTGCATTATGAGGGCAGCAGGACCATCTGGGGAGGCTAATGGCCTTGCCGGCTGAACTCAGGGAGGACAAAGACAGGATTTTGAATTGTGAGTATATGATCGAGCTCTAATAGTTCTCAACAAAGCCCAATATGAATTTATTTTTGCTTTTGGAGAGCAAAAGCTTGTTCTAAGAATCTTGTCTCAGCCGAGAATGTAAATGGGACTTGAAGCAAGACTGAGCTGCCAGTCCTTGTCATGCTTGTGGGATGGATGGAAGTGGGACATCTGTTCTGCATGCTGGGGCTGATGCTAGAAAGTCAGCTATGGGGATGAAGGCATGGCATCCAGGGATTACCTCAGCTTCTAACTATGGCTAGAGAAAGCATGAGGGACAGGGACATGTCCCAGTGGTAATCAAGGCCTCATGTCAGGGAAACTAGATTGTGGGAAGGTGGTGACTGAAGGCAGAGTCAAGCTCAGAGTTCAGCACCCGAGTATGGCTAGGATTTTTTAATAATAAGCCAAGGGGAGGGGAGTGAGATGCGCCTGGGTGGTTCAGTCAGTTAAGTAGCTGACTCTTGATTTTAGCTCAGCTCTTGATCTCAAGGTCCTGAGTTCAAGCCCCATGTAGGGCTCCATGCTGGGTGTGGAGCCTACATAAAAAAGAAAAATAAGTCAAGAGAGGGCTCCCGTGAAAGGAGAACCCTCCTACACTGTTGGTGGGAATGCAAGCTGGTGCAACCACTCTGGAAAACAAAATGGAGGTTCCTTAAAATGTTGAAAATAGAACTACCCTATGACCCAGCAATTGCACTACTGGGTATTTACCCTAAAGATACAAACATAATGATCCGAAGGGGCACATGCACCCGAATGTTTATAGCAGCAATGTCTACAATAGCCAAACTATGGAAAGAACCTAGATGTCCATCAACAGATGAATGGATAAAGAAGATGTGGCATATATACACAATGGAATACTATGCAGCCATCAAAAGAAATGAAATCTTGCTCTTTGTGATGACGTGGATGGAACTAGAGGGTATCATGCTTAGCAAAATACAACTATCATATGATCTCCCTGATATGAGGAAGTGGAGATGCAACATGGGGGGTTAAGTGGGTAGGAGAAGAATAAATGAAACAAGATGGGATTGGGAGGGAGACAAACCATAAGTGACTCTTAATCTCACAAAACAAGCTGAGGGTTGCTGGGGGGAGGGGGGTTGGGAGAAGGGGGGTGGGGTGGGGACATTGGGGAGGGTATGTGCTTTGGTGAGTGCTGTGAAATGTGTAAACCTGGCGATTCACAGACCTGTACCCCTGGGGATAAAAATATATGTTTATAAAAAAAAAAGGAAAAAAAAAGAGAGAGAGCTCCCATGGAAGAGGAGAGGACTCCTATTCAAATCCCAAAGTTGGATCCCATGTCATTTGGACACTAGAGCTTTTGACTGCTTCATTTCTTACTAAGAAACATCCATTTCCTTGCTGTTTCAACCCCAAAGGATACTTGTCCTTGACCTTTTCTAGAAGTTTTTCATTTGCAATGGCTTTCAGCCTGGCTGCACATTAGAGGCACTTGGCAAGTTGTAAACAATAGATGTCCAGGCTCTACCCCTGGACATGTGTGTATGTATGTACACACACACAGACACACACACACACAGTACCCACATACATATACACACACACATGCATTTAGTATATGTAAATTACATACACGTACTTGTATGTATGTATGTATCCCTAGGAGATTTAAATGTACAGGCTGAGAAACACTGTCAACTAAACAGTGTGAAGGGCAGGGAGTGGAGGCTTGAGTGACCCCTACAGGCCAACAGTAGCATCAGCAGAACAAAGCTGCACCCAAGGGAAGTTTATAGCTTATGGCTATTTATGGCATCCTTACTCTGTGCCAGATACTTCCTTCATAAACTTCATCTGATTTTCACATGATCTTACACATTTTATTAACTCGATTTCACATGATCTTACATTTTATTAACTCTATTTTTCAAATGAAGATATTAAGGTCCAAGTTTCCACTAGACCAGTTTGAACTGGACCTTGAGCCCAGTTTAGTATGGGATCATTGCTTCTTAGGTCAGTCTTATAGGGCTCTTGTAATATTTCAGCCTGAATTGTGGGCCTTACAGTATTGAGCTTAAGAATTTTGGCTCTGGACTTGAATTTAAATAAATTAAAATCCTGGCTCTGTGATTTGGAACTAGATGATTGGAACCAGTTAGTTAATTGGTTCTCTGACTCTTGGTTTTCATCTGTACAATAACTATAAAATAGTTATAGGGTCTAACTGAGATAATGGTTCTAAAGTTGTTAGAATACTGGCTGGTCCAAGCTAAGTTCCCAAGCAGTATTACCTGTTATTATTAGAACTGGCTTAGGATAGAAAATGCAGGTGTTGGGGGCGCCTGGGTGGCTCAGTGGGTTAAAGCCTCTGCCTTCAGCTCAGGTCATGATCTCAGGGTCCTGGGATTGAGCCCCGCATCGAGCCCTGGATCGGGCTCTCTGCTCAGTGGGGAGCCTGCTTCCTCCTCTCTCTCTGCCTGCCTCTCTGCCTACTTGTGATCTGTCTGTCAAATAAATAAATAAAATCTTTAAAAAAAAAAAGAAAATGCAGGTGTTGAGCCCAGAAACCCAGCTATAAGGAACTGGAAAAGGCATTTGCTGACATTGTTACAGTCTGGTATGAATTTTCTGTACCAGTCTCCATTGACTAGGGCATGGAAAAAAAATGAGAAAAATTACAAATAAAGTGTATCAGTGATGCTCTTAAGTGCCTCCTTTCTTCATTTCTTCCATTCTGAAAACCCTTCCGCATTGCTCCTCCATCCTCTGTGCCTAATGCTTGGGTTCAATCTCAGGTGGTAATGGGTTAAAAAGGTACCTATCCAGGGGGGTTTCACTTTTTGCTAAGAGACTCAATTAACCTTCAAGACCCAAAGGAATCAATCTTTAATAGTGTAATTTAAGGCCCTGTGAGGGGTATTAGGGAGATAATGTTGGGCAGGGGCTGTTCCTCTGGTCACCCAAGAGATACTGGTGCCATGGCTGCTTGAGGGATTATCATCAGACAGTTATCCAGAAGGCAGGGACCGACTCCCGTTTACTTTAGTATCCTTCAGAGTCTGTGTACAGCCCTGGGGATGCAGTAAGTTTTTAAGTCTTTTGTTGAACAGAATTTAAAGAATGTACTTAGTTGTCATCTTAATATTTATTGTTTCTGTCTAGGTATTTATGAGTGCTTAGTAAACTTTTCTTGCAAAATTTTGAAAAATATCCAGTAACTAATTACATTTTATATACTAAAAATTTTTAATTTTTTTTTTTTACCCCCAATTCATTTGTTGATTCAGAAAATGCATGTTGTCTACTCTATGCCAGATGCTGGGGGAAGCCCTTAGGGTTGAGGACATTCTTTCCACAGTGGCTGGGCTCATTTCCTTCATAGTTTACGTGAAGTTGACCCATTTCTCCTTCAGGTACATTCTTGGCCAAGTGAATGCCTGATCCTTTGGATCTAGCTGTTTGGGAACCCCATTCTTCAGCTCTCAACTCTTTTTCACTCACACTATAAGTCCTTTTAAGGTCAGTGTTTACATTCTATGTATTCCAAAAAGGCAGTCAATTAAAAAACAAAATAATCCATCACCTCTCAGTTAATAGTCAACACTGATGGAGAGTTCACCAAATGAATTATGAAGTACATCTCTTACTTTTATTACTTGGGATGTAGTTTTGTCATGACTCTATTGATGAATTTGAAGTGCTGATATTAATATTAACGTGTCCCCAGTTACTTAGTTGGCTTCCAAGGGGCATTGTCCGCAGAGTGTCTTTGCCAATTTTAGTGTGTATTAAGACTAGTAACACATTTAGAATTAAGACAAAAAAATATTTAATAAAGGAATCTTTAATGATAGCAGACCTGAGAACAGTAATTTTGTATTTGTGACTATTGTCACATGTGGAATTTTCACTCTTGGGTCACATTTACTTTGGTTTATTGTTTCAATTTTGTATCTTGGATGATTTTGACAGGTTTTGAGAAGGCAGTGACTCTGGAGACTGGCTGTGTGAGCTTTGAAATATGAAAGGGGAAAGGAATGATTTTATGATAAGGGAAAGAATGAGAGTAGTGGGGCCAACTTACTTGTGGGGAGAAGAAAGGCAGAGGAGAGGACAGTGTAGGGGAGAGTGCCAAGCATGAAATTAGATGCCACTTCTGGGGTCAGACCTATCCTTGTATGGAAACAGAACTTCTGTTCCTTTTAGCAGTTTACTTAGTTTTACCCATAGTGACTCTAACTTTGAGTGTATATCACTTGACAAAATTGATGGTCACCTATGTTTACATATCATTGTGCAGGTGCATTTTGAGGGGAACTTCCATGCAAAGATTTATTGAATACCTAAAATGTCACGAGTGCAGCATATATAAAGATGAGTGAACCCAGGCTCTTGCATTCTAAGAGGTACAAGTAGACAAAACAATCTATCTATACATAACCAACCTATTGAGCAATCAACCAACCAGCCAACAAGACAAGTGCTAAGTTGATGGGCTGCGCAAAAGCTGAGGAGGGTTTAATTTAGTCTATGAGATTAGAAAGGGTTGAAAAGTAAAATTTTCCCAGTATTGAAGTGGGTAAAGACTTGGAGAAGTGACTCAACATGATTTATAGTGGGAGTGGCCAAGTAGGTCAGTGTGGTAGGATTGCTGGGCACTTGGGAAGGAGAAGTGGAAGGTTGGGGGGACAAACTGAGGCTAGGGTATGAAGGTAAGGGTGACGGATTGCAGAGATGAATAAGCACAAAGTTGGGTAATATCATCTGAAGGATGTGACTACAGGAGAGTTAAAGGGAGACCAATAGTGATCAAGTTTTTGGCCCTAGCTCTAACTCTTGACAGAGGGCAGAAGAGGGGAAGTTCCAGCTTGAGAATGTATATAACTAAACCATTTTAATTATATCCTGACCGCAAGCCCGGGCTGACCAAGGTTTTCTGGAGGGGAGTGTAGGGGGGTAGGATACTCTGAAAGCAAACCTCTAAAGCACAAGGGGTCCACAGTGCCCAGCTGTGCTGCCCTCCCAGAAAGAGTGTGGACAGCTTTAGCTGCAGCCTCTCTCACTGGGACTTCTGTAGCATGGACCAGAGGGAAGGGGAAGCAGCTGGTATCCAGGATGACTGGGACTGCAGACATGCCAGGTTGTTAGCCAGTCTAGGTCACATGAACTGGGCCATCTCAAAGGTGTTTAGAGGCAAGATGAACCCAGCGAATGAGCTCAGAGTTCATTCCAAGTGTGCCAGACCTGGGTCTAAAGTGGGGATGTTCAGTTCCAGAGACCCTCATGAATGGGAAGTTAGTATTCTTAATGTCATCTTTCTTTTGGTCTGGAAAGATTCAGAAGTGGATTAGGATGAGCCTTTCCTTTTGGCAGAAAGTCAGTAGTCATCTCCTTTCCCCTTTTTAAAATGTCTGTAGAATAGGAACACTGTTATGGAAATTAGTTAGCAGCTGCTGTACGCAAATGTTTAGAAAATTAATATTACTCACATTATGCAGCACGGAAACGGAATTTTAATGAAGCACAGAAACTACAGGCACGTTGACCCCTTCCCCTTATCAGAGAAATCTCAGAATGCACAACTTTCTTTGAGGAAACTCATTTCTACTAGGCTTCTATAGGCCTATTAGTGACAAAAATAGCACATTCACAACCCAAAGGAGCAAATATTTCAGAACATATTGTACTAAAATATGACAGTGTCAGCTAAACCATTATCTATACTTATTTCTTATTATTAATTCTTAACAATTAGCTGTTCTTTGTTGCATGGTAATGGGATTTGCCAGACTATAAAAAATGCTTTGAAGTTTTAAGTGTCGGACCTTGTTTGTGCCAGTTCTCTTAGAGATGATTGTTATTTGCCCTACAACCTGCTGGGGATGTGGCCTGCGTTGGGCAGGAATATGTATGTGTGTGTGCGGTAGGGGTGGGGGGGGTGTGGTGGGAAAGGGGGAAAGGACAAGGATTCCATGCCGAAAAGCGTATCTTTCCAAAGGTAACCTGGAAAGACCTACCAAAGTTGACGCAAATGCCCTCACCCAGTTCTGAGGTTATGCAATGTTATCTTAGGGGTGTGGGGCCCCTGGGGAAATGTGCAGAGGAAAATTTGGGCAGAGAGCAGTCAACTTTCAGGTGGCATGATGGCATGATGAAAACGAACACATAAAACCTTGTTGGGGTAGTGGGGGAAATGCTCTGAAGGTAAGAGATCTTTGGGTTTTAACCGAAGGGAAAGCTCAGGAAGGTGGAGAAAAAGCAAGCTTTTAAGGGTAGAGTGTCTGTTATGTAAACCCATAACATGTAACCCATGTAAAAAGGTATTCTGTGGCATCAGGGTGCACCATGATTGCTCTTGCCAAAGAAAAGCATTGTCAACAGTGCAGGGAGGTATAGGAGGGATGTGACAGAAAGAAAAGCAAGAAAAAAGGACCAATGCTAGAAATGACATGGAGACAGGGGTGCATTTACTCTTTGTGGGGAAGTTTGCTTTATACAGTATGTTATATATTCATTATTTAAATGTATCACCATCTACCCTGGGATGAAAATGTGTGTGTGTGTGCACATGCGCATGTGTGCAGAGGTTTGATGCTGTGTGCAGGCGTGGGAGGAAAGGTGTAGATCTTTAATCTTACCACCATCACCTGTATTCACTGAGTACTCATAGGGGACAGGCCCCAGGCGTTGATCCTGAATCTGGTGCTGGTCCTAAGGGCCAGTGATGTTTGTCATCTGCAGAATAAGACTTTTTAGTCTGCAGTGATGTGCTGGAGCCATCTTGTATGAGCTCACAGGATCTTGCAATCTGATGTCAGGTTGGTAGCTTGCAATCGGCCATGGTAGGAGTATTTATACCGCAGGAACTGGCAGATGGTGCAGACCAAGTTTTCCCCTTCTCTTCACCGCCAGCCGCAGAGCTGTTTGGTAAACCAGAGGATATTTACCAGCATGTCACTGGACCTCTGCCATTCAGATGAAGAGGACATAGGAGGGGAAACAACTCCCTTCAGAGAAGAGGAGAGCTACTTGCCAACTTTTTATCTGTTCTTCAACATTAATCTGTTGGCCAAGAGCAGCATGGGTTAACAGTGGAAAGAATATGAGCATCAACATTGAACAAACCTAGATTGGAATCTCCACTCGGCCCCATGCTTGTGGCATTGTCTTAGCTGAGCTATCCAATTTTTCTGAGGCTCAGTTTCCTCATCTATAAAGTGGGGATATAGCATTTACCTTGCTAGGGTGTTGTCAGATTTACGAACGATACCTATATAACGAGCAGTTGTTAAATGTCTGCAACTTCCTTTGACATGTATTAAAAAGATGGCTGGATGGGTGGATAGAAGGATAGATGTATCACAAATCAAAGATAGCAGGATGGTAGAATTAAGGTAGTGAATATACGGGTGTTTGCTGTAAAATCTTCCAACTGTTCTGTAATTCTCGTGATAAAATGTGGCAACAAAGGAAACCTAGTAAGCAGCAGTACTGACAATGATAGTGGTAAACAATCACAGTAACAGAGATGACTCATCTTCTGTCATCTCCCTTCCTGACTCTGTTCCAGAAACACCATGGTTCTGGAACATTCTAGGTCCGGTACCCTCTGCACCTGTTTCCTCCTTCCTAGGCTAACCCTTTTCCTCCCCGACTACTCCCCACTCCGCTCAGGTGTTTGTTTACATTTTACTCTCTTGTTTGGCCCTTTACCACCCTCCTATTCTCACTGCACGCCTCAGCTGCTGGCCTTTGCTGTCACAGTCCTTCTCTTCGTGTTCCTCTGTCCCACTCATCATCATCTGCCTTATAGTACGTTTTTATTTTGGGTATTATTTTCCCCCCACAAGAATGTAAACTCCACAAAGACCGAAGTTTTTGTTTATTTCATCACTGCTGAATACCCAAGGGTAAGAACAATGCCTGAAACATAGTAGGTGCTCAATAAATATTCACTGTAGAAGGAATAAATACTAACAATGATAATTCACTAGACTTATAGCTAAACCCCAAATGAAGGCAGTTGTCATGGTTTTTGGTTGCCCCAGAAACAGATCCTGATATAAGGATTCAAATGCAAGTAGATTACTTGGGAGGTGATCTCAGGAAACACTGGTTGTTGAGTGGAGAATTAAGTTAAGAAAAGGAAGGCAGCTGACAAATAGTGTATTTTCAGGCAAGTCAAGCCTGTGTGCTTGGACAGAAGAGGCTTAGGAGGCCAAAGAAACTTCTCCGGCAAAGGATGCAGATGCTAGCCATTAGAAATCAGGCTGACACGCAGGAAGTGATAGGGCTTAGAAAGATAAGGGCGAGACACCCACAAGAATCTGCTTTGTTACTCCAAATCAGTATTGAGAACTGTGAGGGTAACATTACTATCACTGAGCCTACAAAAATTATAAAAAAACCAGTGAGGGTTTTTTCTCTTTAAAATATTTCAATTTAATTTTACCACCTTAGGTCTTAGATAATTTATCAGTTTGTTTGTTTTTTAATCAGAACCTATTGGGGCGCCTGGGTGGCTCAGTGGGTTAAGCCTCTGCCTTCAGCTCAGGTCATGATCTCAGGGTCCTGGAATGGAGCCCTGCATCAGGCTCTCTGCTCAGAAGGAAGCCTACTTCCCACTCTCTCTCTCTGCCTGCCTCTCTGCCTGTAAGGGCCTATTTAGCCAGAGCAATTCTATCTTGGATTAAACAGTCATTTTGTTGTTTATGCAGTAAAACTTAAATTGACCCTGCCCACCCCCACAGGGGTCTTATTTAAAAGCAAGCCCAGGTAACCAGTCCCAGGTAACAAAACCCAAATACAAGGGTGGGTCAGGCCAGGTGGAAGTATCCAATCAGTGGGGGCACATACTGTCCCCCTAGCTACCAATGAGTGTGGGTCCCGCCTTTTGGGCACCAATTCTGACCAGGGTGATAGGCTAGTTCAACTATCTACTAGGGTAAATTGTAATTCAATTGGCCACCTGTGTGTGACCTAGCATAACTATGCAGCTTTCTCTGTATGTTACAATCTCATTGGCCACCTGTGCATCGCCAGGCCCAACCACATGGCCTTTGCCCTTAAATGCTAGTCTGTAAGACAGAGAGAGGTCACGCTCTCTGTAAGAGGCGTGGCCCTGGCTGGTCGGTTTGATTCTTGATGCTTGGTGTGGAATAAAGCTTTGCTTGACCTTCGCTTTGTATCAGTCTTGTTCCTTTAATCACGGACCCATTAGTGGGGGACCTTTCACTGCCTACTTGTGGTCTCTGTCTCTTTGTCAAATAAGTAAATGAAAATCTTTAAAAAAATCAGAACCTGTTTAGTTTATGGAAGAGAAATTATTTCTTCACATATTATACTAAATTTAAGATGGTCTATTCTTTTACCAATGACCTAACTAAAATTAATCTCACTCATAAAACAGGAACCTCTAGAACAAAGTTGTATTCACGGATTTAAAAGCAAATATGCTGACATTAAAAAATTTCTAAAATACCAAAGAGTCCCACACTGGATTTAACTATCTCATAAAAAACCTCATGTTTCACTGATTGCTGTTTATGACTAAAGCTAATAAGTTGGGCAAGAGGGAGACATACAGTTCCTCACAGTGAAAATAAACAAACCAAAACACCATTCCCAGAAGCAAAATGTGATTTGGAACTTAATAATAAAGTCACAGAGCTTAAAGGAAATGTAAAGACTTATGACCTTATCCATCATTTTACCCAGGGCCACACTTAATTTTTATGTATATAAGTTAAAACACTGCTCAGTTTGGGGACATTCATCTAAGTAGTTGGTGTTGAAGAAATCTAGAAGAGGGCGCCTGGGTGGCTCAGTGGGTTAAGTCGCTGCCTTCGGCTCAGCACCTGGGATCGTGTCCCGAATCGGGCTCTCTGCTCGGCAGGGAGCCTGCTTCCTTCTCTCTCTCTTTCTGCCTGCCTCTCCATCTACTTGTGATCTCTCTCTGTCAAATAAATTAATAAAATCTTAAAAAAAAAAAAAAAGAAAAAGAAATCCAGAAGAGACTGGGGCAAGAGGTTGAGTGGATTAAGATATTGGTAGGTGAACAGATTTGCATTCAGTCTTCTCCCCATTCCCCACTCATTCTGCTGCTCATTAGAATGTGACCTTGGTGAGTTATTAACCTTCTGGTTTTCAGTTTTCTTCAACTATAGAACGGGAATTACCATACCTCACCTCCCTCTCCTGCTCTCCTTGCTTTACTTGGCAGTGGAAGAAGTATTAAATGAGATAATAGATGTAAAGCATTTAGTTTAGTACTTATAAGGAGATAGTCCTCGGTAAATTATTTATTATGTCATTCATGCATTTGTTCAGCAAATATTTATGGAGCATCTCCTAAATGCTAGGTCCTTGGGAATACATCAGTGAGCAAAACAAAGATCCCTGCCCAATATGGTATTTACGTTCTAGTGGGGGAGGGAAGATATGGACAATAAGGAACTGATAGAGCAGATAAGTAAATTATGCAGTAGATTAGAACACAAGAAGTGTTATGAAGGAAAAAAGGATAGCAAAGAAAAATAGGATTGGAAGTGCCAGGGAGATTACACTTTGCAACTTTATATATAGTGGTCAACATAGGCTTTATTAAGAAGGTGGCATTTGAACTAAAATTTGAAGGAGGTGAGAGAGTAAACACATGTGTATCTAGGGGAGAGTGTTCTACGTAGATGGAACAGCCCGTGGAAAGGTTCTGAGGACTCTGAGTGACTGAGGAATAGAGAGAAAGTCAGGCTAAAGCAGAGTGAGTGAAGACTGGATGGGGGCAGGTAGAGGCTGTGAAGACAGAGAGTAATGGTTGGGGTGGAAGGAGTTGATCGTTTTGGGCCTATAGGCCACTGCAAGAACTTTCTCTTTTATGTTAAATAAAATGGGACATTCCTATAAGGTTTGGATATCAAGCAGAGACTTGATCTGAATTCCATTAGAAAGGATCACTTTGGCTGCTATGTCCACAGTAGACTTTCTGGGGAAAATGTGGAAGTAGGAGACCTGGTAGGAGGTGGTTGAAATCATTCAGGTAAGAGGTGGTGGTGTCTTGAATGAGTCCAAGAAGATTTCCTGTTAGGTCAGATGTGGAGCGTCAACAGTAGAGCATGAAGAATTTACAACATCAGTGGGTTTGGCAGCTCATTCTTTTTTAGTGGCTATACCATACATCATTATGCAGGTGTACCAATTTATTTAGACATTCCTCTTTTATTTTTATTTATTTATTTTTAAATTTTATTTATTTATTTGACAGAGAGAGAGAGCACAAGTAGGCAGAGAGGCAGGCAGAGAGAGAGTGGGAAGCATGCTCCCCGCTGAGCAGAGAGCCTGATTCCGGGCTTGATCTCAGGACTCTGAGATCATGACCTGAGTCGAAGGCAGAGGCTTAACCTACTGAGCCACCAGAGGTGCCCAGGCATTCCTCTTTTAATGGAAATTTAGTTTTTCAATACTTTTGAATATGGTTGATTCTATAAACAATGCTGTAATGGTCCGTCTTTTGTGCCCACGTATGCATATTTTTACAGACTGCGATTCTAGAAGTGGAATTTTGAGGAGAAAGGGATGGGTACTTAAAGTCTTGATGGATATTGCCAGCTGACACCCCCAATGCTGATACTAATAGTCCACCAAGCGGTACCACAGTTAGCCTGTCTCCCAGCTGACACAATAAATATTATGGTTCTGTGAGTTTTTGACTCTAATCTGTGTCATATGGTAAATTCTAATAAGATTATTTTAAAAGTTGCTACTGATGAAGTTGCCTGGTGCATCTGGGTCTTGTTACCAGATATTAAACATTAGTAAACTTTGGAGACGGTTCTAACATGAAGCACTTAGGTATCATTTCTTTGAGAGAGAAAGCTGATGACATTCTAATGACAAAGCTGTGAAGTGTTACAACATTACTTAAAGGTCACCAGATGTGGGATTAAATTGTCACTAATCTATTTTTTATGCCAATGTGAAATTGATAATTCAAGGGAAGCAAGAATCTTTATCAGTTAATGTCACAGTGTTCAATAATTATTGTATTTATTATTTCCCCATCCAGAATTAAAATCCTGATTGGCGAGGAAGCACTTTATGAGTCTGGGGAGCTCTCCTGACATTTAATATAATCTTCCAATAAGTCAGATGGGTAGTTGTTTTGATGAAAGCTGTGGACAAAGTGCTATTAAACCAAATGCAAGGAAGACATTATTTTGTAAATAGCTGTGGTGATTAAAGCTTTGTTTCACATCATTTAAAATGTGTTGCTTGATCCAGCATTGCCTCTCCCTAACACCGTTCCGCAGGAGATGTCTCAGTTTGAAGAAGCAGAGAGAAAGAAAAGACGCCCAGTTAGAAGAAGACCTAAATAGAGCCAGAAATCTGCTAAACACACCAGAGGAGGCTGAGCTATGTCTGCCTGCAGGTCCTTTAGGGAGTGTGATTGTGCCCTTTGCTATCACGGTGCTTCCAGAACTTTCTCACGGAATCTGCCGTATGGGCAGAGGATTGATGTAAATGCCGTTTCAGCATCGCCTCTGTCTTTGGACTCTGTCTTATTGATCAAGTGAGAAGTTTAAAAACTCAGAGCAGTCTCATTTAGGCAACATTCGACTTGTGCCAAGCCTCCCGTCCCCCCGCAGTGTCAGCTTTATTGCTCATACAATTAGAGATGGCTGCCTGTGAGAGGCTCCCCACCGCTGCCACTCTCCCCAGTCCTTCCGCTTCCCCTTGCCCAGCACGCCAGCTCCTGGCTCATTTCAACTTTCATTAGCCTCTGCGGCTCCTGGGTGTGAAGGTGCAGGCTCACCTAATCTCCACCATTCTGGAGTGCAAAATCAAACTTCCCCAGATTTGGGGCCCTGCTCTCGCCACTCAAGTTTTTAACTAGAGGGCAAAAAACTTGTTTTTTTTTTTTTTTGTTTGTTTGTTTTTTAATTTGCAGGTCAGTTCTATCAGGAGGGAATCATCAAAAACCTGATGTTCTCTGAGCTGACATTTCTCTCTCTGAAAGGGGACAGGATCTACTCTCCCATACTGACCTACTTAAGGATAATGAATGAGGAGATGTTCAGTAGCCTGTGTGGGAGTCAATTTGGACTGATCACTTGAGTGCGTGCCTGACAGATCTGATCTTGAGGGTGATGGCACTAACCAGTCTGGGCCAAGTTGTTGCATTATTATGGAAGTCACTACTGTCCAATTGATTTAAATCATTGCGTTAGTGACTATTGTGGATGAGGGTCTCAGATACCACATATCGGCTTGAGTGAAAACAAATTGGTTTATATAGCTCTAAAGTCCAACTTCTTGCATAAATGACTCCAGAAGGGCACACAAGTGGCTGTTCAGTAATTCCCAGCTTGTAGACATCCTGGGCATAAAAGGAATCTCTTCTGTAATTCCAGCTGGTGGTCTGGGTCTTTATTTCATCATTTAGGCTTCAACCACATGCCCACAGGGGCTAAGAAAACATGGCCCCATGATGGGCCAGACCAGAAATCCATACTCATTCTCTGAAACCACTGAATGATCAGTCCTGATCATGCACATGGTTTGCAAGAAGGGGAGAGGTGGTTTTCAACAGAAAATTGGGATAGTGTTTCCAGAAACGGGGATGAATGTTGAGTAAGAAAAAAATGACAGCTGTCCATCCCAGTGTGTACTTGAGTCAGGTCCTTGGATTCTCAGAGCACCCGTAACCCAAGTAGCAGCATAATGGATACCTTCAAATTTAAAGAAAATAACCATAAAAGCAGTTCACCTAGCATGTTTTATAAGAGAGAGAATGGAGTTAATTAGGAGCAGGATAAAATGGAATACGATTTGGCACATAGTAAATGCACAATAAACAGTTGAGATTTTGGTGGTTTATCATCCCCTACCTACCTTTTCATATGTGCATATTTTATCATGTGCATTATACTTAATGATAAAATTCCAAAAATTTTTAATGCATGGTCTTACTCAAAAAACAGATTTCATAGTTGTAGCGTGGTACCCAAGAGTAGATGGACTCACTAAAATGGGAAATTTAAAGGATGGTTGGGGTGCCTTATGGCTCCAAGGAGGAAAGTCTCTTCAAGTTGAAGGCAGAGGCTAGAATTGAATGAGGGGTTACAGTGAAGAGGAAATAATTATTTTTTGCCTCCAGAAAGGTGACTGTTGTGTAAGTAATGGTACTGGGGGATAGAAATTAAAATCCCACAGGAATGTAGACCTGCCTGCCTCTTCCTGAAAATCTTTTGAGGGAGCAGGTGAAAGCAGGCTTTGTGAAATTAGTAAATGGGGAGCTGAGCCCTTGGACCTGTTTCTTTCATTCAGTTTCCTGGTTAGCCTTATACTTAATGGCAGCAGATGTTTCTGGCTGGACTTGAATTTTACAGTTAATTCTGAGGATGAGCAACTCCAAGAAGCTTAGAGTAGGAACTCTGGGCAAGGGAGATAAAACTGAACTGCTGTTTAGGTTTTAAGAAATGGGTATTTTTGCATTTATTGTTGGCAAGGTAGGTTCCTAAAATCTTTCTTGTCTCAAAATCTTCTTTTCCCATGTGTATCCAGGCAGGCAAAGGAGCAGCAGCAGTGAGGGGCCCAGGGCTGGGGAGTTTGGACAAGAGAACGGTTGGGGGATCCTTTTCTTTATTCATTCTTTCATGTCATCTTAATGAAGCAACTAGCAAAGCCAGGGGCCAGGGGACACCAGTGAGGCTCATAGTGGCACAAAAGTTAAGGGGGTATTGTTCCCTCTGGGTTGGTTAAAGTGTGGAGTTGGTGCCCAAGAGTGATAGCCACCTTGGGTTTTATGTCCCAGGACCCTCCCTTGCCTTTTCTGTGCTCTAGCTCAATTCTGCATAAGATGTCAGAGATCCAGAGATAAATGAGATGAATTTCTGATTCCAGTAAGTTCCTGCTCTGGAAGTCGATGAAGGGTGATGTTAAGCCTTGAGAAGTGTTAGGGAGGGGTGCAGAAAAAAGAGAACCTCGGAGCTCAAGGACACTGAACTGGAGCTGGAGTCCAGAGAGGGAAATGCAGGCCTGTAGGCTGCTTTCTGATACTTGCCTTGGAGTCATCCCGGCCAATTGTTTTTTGTTTTTATTTTTATTTTATTTTTAATATTTATTATTTATTCATTTATTTATGTTTATTTTATTTATTTTTATTTATTTATTATTTGTTCCAAGATTCATTGTTTATGCACCACACCCAGTGCTCCATGCAGTGCGTGCCCTCCTTAATATCCAGCACCAGGGTCACCCAACCCTCCACCCCCGCCCCTCCAAAACTCTTTTTCTCAGAGTCCATGGTCTCTCATGGTTCATCTCTCCCTCCGATTTCCCCCAGTTCCCTTTTCCTTTCCTTCTCCTAATGTCCTCCATATTATTCCTTATGCTCCACAAGTTATTTTGTTTTTAAAAAATATTTATTTATTTGTTTATTTATTAGAGAGAACGCGCTTGAGAGAGAGAGCGAGAGAGCGAGCAAGCATGAGTTAACACACAGAGAAAGAGGGAGAAGCAGACCCCCCACTGAGCAGGGAGACTGATAACGGGGCTTGATTCCAGGACCCTGGGATCATGACCTATGCAGAAGCCAGACGCTTAACAGTTGACTGAGTCACCCAGTACCTCCTGACCAGTTGTTTTTAAAGTAAAAAATTAGATGTCATACGCTTATTGTTATTAGTAGTATTAATATTGTCTAACAGGATGAATCATATATATATATATAACCATATAATAATAATACTGCAAAATAGAGCTACTATTTGATGAATGTATAATAAATGTATTTTTCTGCTTAGTCCTCACAGCAGCCCTTTGAGGGAGGTATTATTATTATTATTATTTTTATTTTACAGAAGAAACAATTGAAGTTCAGAGATGCAAATCATTTGTCCAAGGTCAGAGCGCACCAACTGCCAAGGTTAGAATTTGAACCCAGGCTTGCCCATCACGCTGCCTCAAAGGGTGACTCTAGGCCAGAGTTGGTGGGAGGTATTACGAACAACTTCTCCAAATTCCTAACCCTAAAAGAACTTTAAAACATTGCTTATTTTAAAAACCAGAGCAAGGGCAAACTGAATTTCTTTAAAAAGTTTCTCAGCTTTCCAAGGAAGACCGAGAAGAGAAACACAGCCGTCTATACTCTGAAACCTGGGTCTCCTTCCCACACCCCACCCCCCCACCATCCCCCCTTCACCCCTCTGAGGAGCTGCACCGACCTGGGAGGGCAAACAGAAAGAGTGGGAATGCTGTCACTCCACAGTGCGCTCAGGGAACAGGAGAACAGTTATTGTCACACTGGGTCAGCCAGACAGGCCCTGGATTTCTGTTCTTCTATGTTAATTAGAAAGCAGAGTCTTAAGAGCCAATTTTGACTAAGAACTCCGAGTCCAATTTTCTCCTGGCCCTGATTGTGAACGGCCTGATCAATATTAAATCTAATTTACGATGATGGCCCCTGTGAAGCTGGCAAATGTTATGTCAACATACCGTAATGACTTCGGCTTCCTGAGCGCACTCGTTAGCGTGGCCGCATCTGCCGCTACCACTCTCTTAACCGCTCCCACCTCTGATGCCACATCTGTGATAATGTCCCCCAAGTTCTCCTGCCTTCTTTCCATCAACAGAGGCCCCAGGCCTGTCAATCCTTGTTTCCTCCTTTCTATGTGATGAACTCCAGAAAAGAAGGAGAGCACAATTAATTTTCCTCCCACAACCGATGAACCAAAGAAAGAAATAATTGCTACTCATTTTTAATAATGGCAAATTTTATGAAATTTCCATAAAGACAATTTGGAAAGGAGCACGGGGATTATTTCTCCACGGGGGGCCCAACTGGTTTGCATTGTTCATAGTGTTTATGTTATTATAATTCCATGTCGTCTGCATTTGCATCCCGTTGTCTCCAGGGCAAGTTCTTGCAACTCATTTGTGAGGCGCTGAATAAAAGAGTTGGGACTGGAGCAAGGCTCCTGTTCTGGAGGTTTCTAGTCTTTCCTCATCTCAGAGGAGACTGGGGGAGCTCTGCTGGAGAGAGGCACTGAGGTCCCAGGGCTGTTTGCGAAAGCTAGTAGGCAGGTATCACTCAAATTGCCCTCCTGCCTGAAACACATCCTGGGCTTGTGTTGTTTGTAAGAAAAAGTAAAAATTCCTCAGCTCCTACCTCTGAGGGTCCTTCAGACAACGCACCGCCACAGCTCCAGCCAGCAGGCTCTCCCAGCCTGCAATATTTGCTATATTTCCTCCCACCACAGGGATTTGGCATTCTCCTGCCTGCAAGATTGTTCCCACTCCACCTTCGCAAGGAAAGGCTTTCTCCCCCTCTATCAGCCCTCCCCTGTATCTTTTGTCATGGCTCTATGAGGTCAGATTTACCCCTTATTGGGTCTCATGGCCACCACTGCTTTGTCTCACTTGCAACTTGATATTTGTTGGTATGAATGTCTTCCTCTTTATGAAAATGTGAAGTCCTTGAGGGCAGGGACCTCGGCTGTCTTAGCTTACCAGTTTACCCTTCGGGAAGAGTACCACTAGGAAGTTGAGCATGATGCCATAGTGGGGCATCAAATCATCTCTGCGGAAGGAGGGGATTACCAGTAATAACTGGTATTAATAACTGGTATAATAACTCTGTATTAACTGAGTATTTTTTGGCTGTTATATCAAAGGAGAAGGTAACAGTGAACTTAAAACAGCAGTTTACTTCTATCTGAGCTTAAGGTCATATGGCTGCTCCACAGTGTCAGGGATCTGGACCCCTTCTATCCCTTTCATTTATTCAGTGCGGATTCATTAGGCACCTGTTATATTCCAGCCACTGTTCCAGATACTGAGGAACCAGTAATGAACACAACAGAAGAAATCCCTGTCCTCAGAGAGTTGATATTCTAGTGGGATCAACAAGTACCTGAACATGAAAAGCAACATGTATAGCATGCTATATAAAGCTATAGGGAAAATAAAGCAAGGGGCAGGGAGTGGGGGGAGGGGAGAAGAATTGGGGGTGTGAATGCTGTTGGAATTTTAGACAAGGTGGTCTAAGAGTATCTCACTGGAAAGGTGGTATTTGAGTAAAGACCTGGAGAGAGTGAAGGAGCAAGCCACGAGGATACTTGGGGAGAGTGTTTAGCAAATACAAAGGCAAGAGAGAGTCTGGCTTGTTGGGACCAGCAAAGAAGGCAGCATGGCTATCAAGGAGGGTGATCAATGGGAGAGCCTTGGGAGCTGAGGCCAGAAATGTTATGCAAGACTGGATCACATCAGGCCTCGTAGGTCATTGTAGGAACTTTGGCTTGTTGCTCTGTTCTGCTCACTCATGACTTGTATAGATGGTGGCATGAACTTCTAGGATTCTAGCCAGTGGCAAGAGGAGAAGAACAGGTAGGCATGACCCACCACAAGCTGGATGTTGAAGACATCATTTCCCTTGACATTCCATTGGACAGAATTAGTCACTTGGTCACACCTAGCTGGAAGGAAGGCTAGAAAATTATTCTCAAGGAAGGCTAGAAAATTATTCTCATCCTTAGTGACCAAGGATCCGGATAAAAGTCAGGGATTCTAGTGCTTATGAAAGAAAGGATGAGGGATCTTTGAAGATAGTAATCACCTCTGCCACAAACTCTTCCCTGGGAGGAAGAAGCTGTGAAATTAAGAACCTGATTATCCCTTTAATAATGAAATCCTCTTTCCATTTAAGGAAAATGTAGTTCAAATATTTTAGCCATGAAAGTACTTTATTTTTGGGAAATGTGCTGAGAATCCTTTCTTGTTTTGTTGTAGAAGCTCTATTTATGACCTAGTGCACTAAACGAAAGCCTTGTTGGTCTACCAGTTAACTAGGAGAAATACGCAGGTAGGATTAAGTTGAGCTATTTTTGTTCTTTATCATAAGTGATAATTTTCTTTTTTATATTTTCTGCTACACAATGTAAAAACATATGAATTCCACTGGTAAGCTGTTTTACTAAAAAATTTGTCTTTATCCAGCTAAAGACTTGTGCAGACACCAAGTTCTGCAAAGCATGTCTGACTTTAATAATGATAGAAATTCATAAAACAAGGTTAATGCAGCAAATAGTTGTGGTTCATAAATCAAACGTATTGTTAATCACCTCAGAAGTAAATGAATCAATGGTGAGCTTACTAGATTTTATTTTGTTTTTTAAAGGTTTTATTTATTTGAGAGAGAGAATGAGACAGAGATAGCAAGAGAGAGCATGAACAGGGAGGAGAAGGAGAAGTAGATCCCCAGTGAGTAGGAAACACAATGCGGGGCTGGATCACAGGACCCTGGGATCATGACCTGGGTTGGAGGCAGACGCTTAACTGACTGAGCCACCCAGGTGCCTTAAGCTTACTAGATTTTAATTCTTCGGCCATCCAGAGAAGAGCTTGCCTTTGTTCTCTAAAACTATACAATTATAGTTTAATTTCTGGTGCTTGAGATAGAAACTCTCCCCATGGTTTCTCTTCTGCTGTGATTAAGGAAATGCTTTTGACATCTCCAAACCAAAACAAACCTCAGAGTCATGCTATACTCTTTGACAGTTAATATTGAATGAATGAATGAACTCTGAGAGAATTTCAGGGTTGGAAAGAAGCTTAAGATAAGGCTCTACAACATGGATCCTAGCTTGAACACTTCCAGTGATAGGGGAACGTTATTTTATGCATTTATGTTATTTTAGTCTGGTTCATTGTCACATAGCATAGATGATTAAAATCAATTTTACTTCCTTGAGTCACTTTATGTTTTTCTCTAAAGTACCAGATTTTTGTCAGTGTGGCCAATACAAAGTAAGTTTAATTACTTTCTCCCATGACAACTTTTCTTCTGAGAAAGGGAAGGGAGATGCAGAGTTGGCCCTTCCAAATCCCCTTTTGTGCCCTTTGTGATCAGGGAGCTTCAGAATAGAGAACTTCCTCCTTTAGACAACAGATCCTCACCATTAGGTCATCTCTGGAAATAAAGCAGGGCAGGTTAGTGGCTTAGAATTTTGTCATCAACTTGATCTCTGTCTTTGGGCAAGTCACTTAATAATACTAGTTAATAATTCCTGCTGGTTATAGGATGCTTCATATGATAGAAGCTGTGTTCAGATACTTATGTGCATTTTCTTATTTAATCTTCATAGAATAGTAGAGGTAGTTACTACTATTATCCTCATTTTCAGAGGAATGAAACAGACTACTCAAAGTCCCTGTGACATTATATCTGTACTTTTAACTTTTACACTGACCTCCCTCCCTCAGCCTCATCAGGAAAGAATGAATAACTCTCATAACCAAGGCTGCCCAAGGGAAGATGGCAGTGTGGGTCCTGAAAATCCAACAGACCTTCAAGAGTGAAGCAGAGGATGGGAAAATGGGCATCAGCAGAAAATAGGAGAAAGCCCAAACCAAGTTCAGTGAGGGCTGCTGTGACCAAGATGTAGGTAATATCAAGTGCCCCAAGAGACTAGTAGCTTGGGATGCCATGAAGATCTGATAATGGGCAAAAGACAGGGGTAAGGGGGCGCCTGGGTGGCTCAGTGGTTAAGCCGCTGCCTTCGGCTCAGGTCATGATCTCGGGGTCCTGGGATCGAGTCCCGCATCGGGCTCTCTGCTCAGCAGGGAGCCTGCTTCCTCCTCTCTCTCTCTCTGCCTGCCTCTCTGCCTACTTGTGATTTCTCTCTGTCAAATAAATAAATAAAATCTTTAAAAAAAAAAAAAGACAGGGGTAAGACTTATGTTATTAAGAGGACGTCAGTGCTGAAGAGATTACAATACCCTCTGCCATACCAATTCAAAATAAAAATAAGAGAACCATTTAAAAATAAATGTAAAAAAATTCAATGAAATTCTCTTTTTTAATTCCTGAGCCTGGAAACACCTAACACCTGGTGGATACTCAGTAGAGATGAGATACATTTACTGACTTACTGGAACCACAGAATAAGCTGGTGATGCTGGGACCATGTTGCCAAATGAAATAAGACAAATAAGAGTTCAGTTACCATAATTGGATGTGATAAGGATGGCTTCTATTTGCTGGGAGCTTTTGGGGAGTAAGAGGAACTGGATTGGTCACAGAGTCCAAAAGTTAGACTGAATTTACAGAGTGGTTGAGTGTCTCCATCATAGGAGCATGGAGATCTTAAAAGTCCTGGGAGACAATCAGACCTTTAAGTGTTGATCCAGGTAGCTCTGAAGTTAACCAGAGGAAGGTGATTTTAAGTGATTTTAAGATGGCACAGATTATAAGACCCCCATTGATTTGATAGCAGCATTTTAGAAAAGAAAGAAATATGATTATCATTGTACACAGTGCATAAGATGGAAGATTTCCTCTTGGGCATGGAGATTAATGGTCCCAGATCAACTGAACAAAGTCTGAAACAAATTTAATCTTAATGTGTCAAGTTCAGAGGTCTTACAGAATGGAGCGGGGGAGGTTATCTCCTCAATTCCATTCAGAAAACCAGAGAGGGTAGTCACTGCAGACCCGTTGTTTTAGGTGATAAAACTGAGCTAGTACTTGGAAGGTATCTGGGTTTTTGACTTAGTGAAGTTAAGTCTGAAGCTGTTCAAAATGCTTGTAGCTCACTGAGTGGAAATCATGGGCATGGATTCTCCATTTTTAATGGTTCTGGAGGGGAGAGGGAGAAAAAGTGACATGAAAACAGGAGACTGAACAAGTGAAGGGAAGCTTTACCAATGAAAGGGCATGGCAGTTGCCACCACTTCGTTTTATCTCAGACTGGGGGTAAACTTCCAATCAATGGAAAGTATGTCAGTGGAAAGACCACTCTGATACTACCCCATTGCTAAGGTTGCTTCGGAGATAGAAAAGTTTCAAGGAGATTATTGGTATGTGGCCCTGAGGATGTAAACTACAAGCAGAAAACTTAAGCATTATGATACAAGTGTATTACATTTTAATTTCACATGGTTCAGTTTTCTTCAAATCAATACTATAAATTTCAGTTATAAAATTAGTGTCTGGGTAGGCAGGAAACACATCTCTTTGCAAGAAAACTTGGTGCAGTAATAAAGGGGAATGTCAAGCTCTTCTGTGTAGCTAAAATCTCCTTTCCCTTCAGTGACATAAATGCTATCCTGATTTCCTTCTTCTTTCTTGAGAGAAATTAAAACTCCAATTAAAATAGGGAGCCCAAACTTGGGCTTGTATCGTGGTTGAGACGCTGGGTGGGTTTGAGGCATGCCACGAAAGTGAGTGTGCTGCTTTCTCACTGTGGAGGAGTCCGAGACTTCCTTGGTGAAGTGGAGTGTGTTAGTCTTTTTTTAGTGTCGTGATGAACAGTCTCATCAAAAGGGTCTCCAAGGATCTGCAGCAGAGCTTACCTCAAAACTAGGATACTGAGGGGAGACGTGGGCTTACAGGGAGGGTACTTTGAGGTCCTGGCGTTACAGTCATCATAAAAGAACAAGCAGAGCTTTCAATAAGAAACGAATAACCTTCTGGAACCTTGGGTTTTTTTAATTAAGAGAGAAATAAAGGAGCAAAAGGTTGCAAGGGAAGAAGAAAGAAAAGAAGAGGGAATATGTGCATGAATTGAAAACAGTGCAGATAAAGCACAGTTATTAGGTTTTCCTACTTCTAAGTTAGGAGCCAGATCTGTAAAACCACAAAATCTCTCTCTTGTTCTTTTTGAAAGTGCAATCAGATGTCTGTTTTTGCTGATTAACATCACAAGCATCTTACATTTCACAAGGTTCCTAAAAGTCTTCCTTAATTCAGGGTAAGATGTGAAAGACACACAAGCTATTCTCGGTAGGGATTCAAAGAACCTGTGCACCCATTCAAAATACAATGAGCTTAGGCAGAACACTGTGCTACAATATCAATTATCCTCACTGAATAGCATTTCTGCCCCCTTTTTGTGTGTCTTTTTGGAATAAGAATGTATGTTGCCCTTATTAAACCCACGGAATTACTTTTTTCCTGCTCCTTAGGAAATCTAGCAAATGCAGACAGTTTCAGCAACTTAACAAAAAAAAAATCTAATTTCCACTTGAGCAGCTCTGAGGTTAGGTCAGCAGAAAAAAAAAAAAACAAAAAAACTGCAGTACTTGTGTTGATGAATATTTTATAAGCTCTACCATCTAATAAAAGATGTATTTAAAAATGGGCAGAATGCTGGTTAAGAAAATGTCCTATTATTTAATTATCCTGTAGATGAAAGTTGAGTTTTGAGTGTGATAAAAGAATGAACCAGCCCACAGACAAGCTTGATTTCGGGTCTTTAGCCCCTTCCTTCTGTTCACCATAGATCTTCCATCATGGCTCCAACTGCTGACTTGTATAATCAATGAGGCAACAGGGTGATTATAGAGCTTGACCCATGTGGAGATTATTTAGTGGCCTCAATGGACAAGAGAAATCTTTAAAAAGCTTCTAATTAGCACGCCCAGTCAATGAAATTGCAAACCTCATTATTTGAGTCAGGGCCAGAAAAGTACAGGCCAGTATAACCCCCAAATGACATCTTGGCAGTATTTGGAGATTCTTACGCACAGAGTTCAGAATTACACTCACCACGATCTATAATAATAACAATGATGACGATGGTGACGATACCAACAACTCTAAAAATAGCAGCAACCATTTGTTGAGCACTTACTATGTGCCAGACATGATGCTAAACGCTTTATGTGCATCACTTCTCCCAATCCTCACAATAATTCTGTGAGAAAGGTTCCATTATCATGTGTATTTTATGGATAAGGAAAATGAGGTTGATGGATGTTTAGCTACCAAGTGATTTAGTTGACTCCAAAGCCAGGAGGCTTTGCTGGAATGGATACCACAATCCTACCCCTTGTATCTTTTCTAGCAAAAACTGTAGTTTTTTTTGACATGTCTAATGGAAAAATGCCAAATTCTTATAATAGAAATGCTTATAATACTAATTTTAATATCAGCTGCATACTTCTTAGGCCTTTAGGAGAAGCCACAGCAGATCTTCTTAGCCAGTGGAATAATGGAAGCGTGGTAGAAAAAAATAATATTAGGAGTTAGAAGTCCTGAGTTCTAGCACCAGCTCCATCCACAGCAAGCTGTATGACTCATCAAATCACTTCACCTCTCTCATGCTTGTTGGCTTATTCTTGAAAGTGATGATTGTAATATTTGCTCTCTCCTTGCAGGGTTGTGCTGAGAAAACAATGTGATAATATACCTGAAAGCTCTTCGAAAAGTTTCAAGTGTTATGTAAATGAAAGGTGGTAATTAAAAACCTCCAGAGAAGGGCAGCCTATCTCAGTCATCAATTATCATGTTTTCTTCCTTGTCAGGAAACCTGTATTTTTCATGCTTCTTGGGGGTTATGGATACCTCTGTGCAAAATTTTTGTTTGGGGAATGTGTGAAGAAAAGGATCATCCTGACAGCTCAGAACCTATTTGTGATAGGAAATAACTACATATAAATTGATGAAACCAGAGGCAGATGCATTCTCATGTGAAATTGTGAAAATTCATACCTCCATTTATTGGTTTTTATACTTAGTTATAAGAAGATGGAATATTTAACTGTCATAACACACATAAAGCCCAACTCTTTAAATAAGAAAGTGGTATAGAAATTGACTTATTATCTAGAAAAATGGAAAAAGATTTTTGGGGAAAACATGAAAAATGTGAATACCAAAAAGCTTAGCGTGTTCCCAAGTTTTGGGGATTTGGGTGTGGGGATACACATGAGAAGTTTGAATCCATTTTTTTGATTTTGATGAAATTCATTTTATATTCCTGAGTGAAAGCCAAAACTGAATTAGGAAGGAGCATTACTTCTGAGATGGTGTAATGGCATAGGGGAATGTCTCAGGCTTTAGCTTCAGGAATGCCTGGACAATAATTCTGACTTTGCTGCTTACAAGGTGCTAATTAACCTCTCTGACCTTCTGTTTCTATTATCTAGCTACTGCACGTAAACTACCCAATGTCTTAGCCATTATGTTACTAGACAGACCAACAATATAACCTGAGAAATGAAGACCTAACCAGTGTAACATCCATGTCTAAGTGCCATGGAGGTTCTAAATTTTTCCTCACCTGACTTTCTTTCAGCACGGATAAATAGGGACATTTACTAGTCTGAGCGTTGTCTCCTTGTATTTTTTTCTTTATTTTTCCTGCCAGAAGTGCTGAAGGAAAGCAAATTGGGACTGATTGGGTTGTTGAGAAGTTGAGATTAGATAAAGGCAAGATAATCCTGGATCATCAGGATTTGGTAGGGAAGGAAATCCAGAGTTCACCATTTTAAATATATTGAGGCACATTAAATTACAATTTGAAATGACTGGGAAGGTTACAACTGTCATGGCACTGGAGTTAGAGCATGTGTAGGTCCTTAATCAGCTACAGGGAAACTGTGTGTGCTAGGAAGGTGTCAGGGGATATAACCTTTGATTCACAGCTGTCCAAAATTTATCAACAACTTAAGTTAAGAAATAATGTTTATGAGAATTGATTTAAGTCTAATCTAAAGTTAACGTCTAAATCTACAACTTATTGGTTGTAGTTAAAGTCTATTGGTTAAAGTCTTAATCTACAAGTTATTTCAGATTTAAGTTGGACCATCAGAGAGCCTTAGCTTGAATCAGTTGGTCCCCTCATAATGTTTGCTTTCAGTGATCTAGTTAGAGCCTCTTGCCATAGACCCTTATGGGGAAATGTTAAAAGACACAGCCCAGAAAGTGCATCACTGTATTTGTGGTAGGGACCCTGTCCTTCCCAGAGGTCCTCTTTCATATTCTTGAAATTCTTAAATCTTTCCTCTATCCTATGAACAGAAAGATTTTTTTTTTTGAGATTTTTCTAGTAATTAGGTATAATCATGCTATTTGCCTACACAGTAATCTCAGCTGGCTCTAGACTAACTGCAGAATGAAATCCAAGTTTCTTTGCAAAGCCTCATATTACTTACATAGCCTTACCTCTCCCGCCCAACCCCCTAGTCTCTTGAACCTCCACTCTGCTAATACTGAAACTGCAGTGTTCTTCAGACTGCCCTGTCCTTGCCACAGTTGTCAGTCATTCTTGAAGCCTCATCTCAAATGTTAATCCTCGAAAGACATTGCCTTCCCCTAGCTGACTTCAGAGCTTCTTTGCTTGCTTCGGTCCCAACTCAAGCAACATTTTTGCTGTTTTGTAATTGCTTTTTGTTTTGTTTCATTTTGCTCATCTTTCTCCCCTCTCATTGGCAAGCCGCTGAAAGATGGGATTGGTTCCCCTTCTCATCCATAACTCCAATGCCTGCCACAGTGCCCGGACCCTTGCTACTGCCTCTTCCCCTCTTTCTTTCTTCTTCTGGTCCTCTTCTTAAAAATGGCTTGTTCCTAATCTCATTCGAGTGCTGGGAACAGTTGGAAACCGGTTCTGACACATTCTAAACTCTTTTTTTGGAAGAGGATACAGTCCTCTGATGGAAGTACTCGTCCAAAAATTCACCTCTGTTCTGATTTTGTGTGACATTTCCCATCATGTAGAACATGATTAGCTGTCTTTTCAAGTGCTTCTTTAGGCCAAGTCTATTAATGAGATTTTGTTTAGTCCAGTGTGAGTCAGAGCCAAGCATGTTTGCTCACAGATGCGCATTAAAGGAACAGGGTCTGACTGGTAAGTGGCAGCCCCATCTTTAGGGCTGAGGTAATTTTCCAAAGCTGATTTTCTTAGTGTTCAGCAAAGTGGAATGTAATTTTAATTTGCAAGGAGAACTTTGGCTTCCACGAAACATAACTATCAGCTTTTTCTCAAAGCGTATCTCCACGATGATGCCAGAGAGGTCAGAATGGAATAGTTAGAGATACAAACAAATTTAATAAAAAGGAGGCCCCAAACAAATTAAAAAGTATGTCCTGAAATTTTATTTTACAAAAGGGGGAGCGAAAAAGTTCAGCAAGTGTTCTCATTTAATGGTGTCTAAATACTCATTTAGTACGAATGTAAGAGCAAAACATCACAGGAATGCATGTTTAAAGATATCACAAAGCCAATTTGAATAAAGTTTAAGCTCCCCAAGCAGTCAAAGGCATCAAAGACATTCATCTCCTTGCAGAAGACACTTTATGTGGAGGATTCAAATTGGCAAAACTTTTTAATTGGTTCACTTCTACAGCTCAACACATAAAAAGTTTATGGAGGCAACAATTCATTAGATGCTGCAACATCAGAGCAGAGCACCAACTGTTTATAATGCAGCCCACCATTCCGCCATGCGGCCACATCAGAATGAGGTATGAAAGTTCACCAAGTGGGAAGATTTTCATTAACCATCCCATTTCCTTTCGGAAAATCGAGGGCCATACAAATAATTCTTTCACCCGGTCTTCCCCCGTAAAATAACATGCATAAGTAAGTGCACAATTCAGGTACCAGATGTAATAATGACTGACTCCAATGCAAATAAATGTGTCATACAATAAACTCATAGATAATATGATTCTCCCTTCTGTGCCCTCTTTCTCTCCTTCCTGCAACCTGTGGTTTCTCTGAAATGTCAGGAGTAGGGCTCACAGGGATAAAAGACGGCATATTTCTCTCGTTTCTGATTCTTCCCTGGGACATTTATTTGAGGGTACCGAATTGGGAGGAAGAATTTAGGGATATTTAGCCAAGTATTCAAAGACGAGAAAGGGCCATATCTCCCGCTGGTCTATGGGGATGAGGGCTTTACTGACGTTGCAAATGGTTAAAACCCAGGTTTTGGGAGGCATTGTTTTGTTAGCTCTTAATAGAAGTGGGAAACAAAGTAAGTCGGACTACCATATGAAAAGCTAGCATTACAAAAAATCAACAGACATTTGCTAGAACTTAAGGGCTCTATTTCTTTTGGTTAATGAACTGTTAAGAGTACCTGATCACAGCTACTGTTATGTCTCTTTCCTCTCATAAGAACAACAGTGGAGGGGGATTCAGTCTGGTGGGACCATGAGCCTAAGAGGATTGTGACTTTGCTGGAGGGATAGGGGTAAGAGTAGGTCTCAGTGTTAAGGTTAATAGAAATCAGAGTCAGCATATCCTTCAGATAATATGGATATCTGAAGCCCACTGACTTCACTGCATGATTTTTTTTTCTTTCAAGTGTAACAAGTGAGTTTAGATGAGGAGTTTCCACTGAGAACCCATTGCTCTGTTTTACACCCTGCTCTGTGGCTGGAATTTTTTCTATTCTGCAAGGAGGTGCAGCAGTTGGGAGGGTATTTATTGTTCATCATAATAAAGCATCATCATAAGAGTTTATTGAGCACCTACTGTATACTGAGTCCTGTGCTGGGAGTTTACATAAAGTATCACATCATTACACCAAATCCTTAGTATAACCCTGAGACATCAGCATCAGAGACCTCATTTTGTAGAAAAGTGAGCTTCGGAGATCTTAAGTCATGGATCTAAGTCACCCCATGAATAAAGGGAAGCAAGGATTCAAAGCAAGTCTGCCATCATCCTGCTTCAGAGCGTGGTAACCATTGCTGGCAGTGCCTGTCCATATTCCCTTGCCTCTCTTGGATGTCACCAGCATAGATGCTCTTTTACCGACTGGTGGCTTCCTGCATCTCTCTGCCCTAGGGTGTTCTCTGGCTACTGTAGTGTGTTCTATTAGAACACAGAGCAGGCTAGAAGCACTAAGGAGTTAATGAGGAACAAACCCTCAATTCTCAACAACTGAGGTTTAGACAGATTAATAGCCTGTTTCTTTGCCCTTCAGCAATTCTGAGGTGTTTTCTACACAATCTCTTAGAGACTCTCCTACGTGACAGAGTCCCAGTTGCCCACAGATAATCCCTCATTAACCCACCTTTTACCCAAATTCCTTCCTTCCTTTCCTCTCTTGCTGTCCTCATTTGCTTATGGTGTTTCCTGAGATCACCTCCCAAATACTACCTCTACCCAAGGTCCAAATTAAGACAACTATGAACCCCCGGGAGGTCTTCCACCTGCTGGTTAATGACAGAATTGTGCATTATTTAGAATGAAAACTCAAGACAGATGAGAAAGATGCATTGCATATGTCTGAAGACACTGGGAACTCTGAAACCTAGCTGTCACTTGTGTGCACAGACAGAACAGGGAGTTTTAGAACAACAGAGGCATAGACATTTCTCCCTTTTCAGTGGTTGTGTGGAAAAAATATATTTTCCCAAGTGTTTACATATGTCTCTAAGCCAACAGATTTCAGAATTAGTTCTTAAGTTCGCTAATAATGTGGGAGTAGCTTAGGAGTAATAAAATAAAGTTTAAACATGATCACGTACCACATAAATGCTCCCCTAAACCAACAAGACTGAATTAGAAATAATATGAAGAAAAATGAGCTTGCTACATCTCATTAGGGGTGTGCTGCTAGATTTGCATTTTTGTTTAATACTGAAATGCTGCCACGTTATAGCTGAGTCATGACTTCCAACTTCTTTTAACAAATTAAAATGAGATTGGGTAAACAGACATTTAGATCACCAGGCAAGAATTTAAGAGAGTCTGAAAATGGTACAGGTGATCAGTTAGGCCTTACCTAGGGAGCAATGTGCCCGTGAGTATCCAATTTCCTTTTGATTCTTTGAATGTGTTGTATTTGTTAAATAGAGTAAATTCAAGTGGTATTTCATTAGTTGGGATAAACGGGTATATCTGTAGCGAAGAAAAATTGGTTAAAAAAAAAGGAAATGCTATAGGTATATAGAAATGACAGCTGGGTCCTACTGATAATAAGAAAAGAAATAACTTCTTCTGTGATTCCTAGTTTCCTCTCATTATCAGGAAGGGAATATTGCCAGCCTTCAGCATCATATTCCAAATAGGACTTATCCTCTATTGATGAGATAATAGTTCATTTACACCCAAGATTGTAACACAGTCTAGAATCACTCTTTACTTTTCAATTTGTTTCCCTCTTCCAATATCCTCAGATTCACAGTTAGTTATAAAGGAGATTTGTGGTTTTAAAACATCATCTTATTTTCTTCCTTTTCGCTAACGAGTTGTGTAAAATAAGTATGATTTTCCTAATATTCATTTTGGGTGTAGAAATATACAGTTTAGCAAGGAGCATCAAAGCACTATTAATGCTGCAATTTGGTGACAAAACACCTCTCAGTTTTCAAGTACCTCTTGCTATATTTCTTCATTTCAAAGGATTTATTGTATTATTTCTCTGACTGTAATGGTTGGGTCCCAGCGTAATAGGCTTATTTTGGTATTTTCTCCACAGTTTAAGTTATTTCAGTAACAACTGACTCTACCTTTGAATGATGCTCAGCAAACAGGAAAACAGTGGGTGTCCCGTTTTGCCTTCTCCTTCTCAGTACCTTCGAGGGATCATGTCAGCAGTGACAAGTGTGAGCGGCATCTGAATGCTGACTTGGAAGAGAGTCCTTCCTCCATCCATTTGAGGAAAACTGGGGCTCCTGGGCCATTCACTCTAGTTTTTAAAAAGTTTTCAAACAACTTCTATTCCAAGAGCCTGAACTTCTAAGATGTAAACATCAGTAATGACATGGATCAGAAACAAGTTGTGGACAAATTAGCCTACCCTCCTGGCTTAGGCAATTAAACAGAATCCAGTCCATGGTGGTGGGGGTGGTGGTGGTGGTGGTGGGGAAACTATGGTTCTAACCACTGGTTAAATCAGAATTTGGCCTGTGAATCTTTTAGGATTTTACTAGTATGTGGTAACAGCCATAGGCAGAGAGACAATAAACTTGATTCAGTCATTTGTAACTGAAAAATAAATGTAGTGTGCCCATGCAGGAACATGTTTTCTGGACTTACATTAGGGCTGGGACAGAGAGATTAGTTAAACTATTAAAGGTAGTTTTTCCCATTACCTGGCTTGATGGGCATCATGCTAATACCCTGGGGAGTTTTAGTGGTAGAAGGGAACTCAAGGAGGTCAGCTGTAAATCTCTCAGTCCCTGTTGTAGTTGGCAGACCTCTAAGGAATGTTTGCATTTTTATGCATCCAAGATTTAGAGAAGTCACAATTCTACAGGAAGAAAATTAGGTATTTTAAGTCCCCTAAAGTAGATGGGGTATCAGCAGAATTTCTTCTTAATGTAAACATAATGTTAAAGCAATATGAGAAAAATTTTAACAAAGACAGAATTCGAGTACTGTGATACATGTTTTTTTATTCATATTCAATTCTTTTTTTAAAATTAGTCATTGGTTGAAAACAATAGTGTTCTCAGAACCAATGGTAGTAACTTTGTCTGGACTGGGGGCTCAGAAACATTTCTCAGGAGAACCCAGCATCCTTGAACTATAGGAGGAGAGCCTTCATCCCAAGAATTCACTCCTTGTGGTCAGTGGAAGTAGCTCCTGGTTGTCCTGCTCCTATTCTTGACCTCTAGTCTGTGTTCAACACTGCAGAGTGATCCACATACTAAGATCAGATTCTGTTACTCTGCTCTCAAAACTTCCAATGGCAGCTTATTTTATTTGGAGTGGAAGCCATAGGTGAGTTACCAAGTTACTGCAGGGACAATTTTTCCAAATGTTATCCCAAATGATCTCTAGCTTTGCAACAGGAGTTGTTATTACTTTTTTTTTTTCCTCTCTCTTCTATCCAAAACCCAACTGTAAATCAAAAACATACTTTATAAGATTTTGATGACAGCATTCAACTTCTATATTTTATTAGTTAATTTGACACTAGTCACTAGAAGAGATCAATCTGAAATCTCCATGGCTTAAAACAATACAAGTTTACTTCTAGCTGCCACAATCCTTTGGGTCTGTTCCTTGGATTTGAGCAGCCTTCCATGTGGCCAGTCAGGAACCCAGGCTTCTTCGTTGTTAGGCTCCTCCCCCTCTCTAGGTTCTTGGAGCCTCTCCATTCAGCTTGGGTGTGAGAAAAGAGGTGGGATGGTGCTACAAGATTTTCTGCCCATATGCCACTGGTCAAAACTCAGTCATTTGGTCACATTGACAACAAAGGATGCTGAGAACTGCAGTGTGTGCCTAGGAAGGGGAGCATATAGGTTTGTCTATTAGCTAGTAGGCTCTGCTGTATCTTTCTGCCCCTTTGACCTAGATCATGTGACCTATTTCCCTGTTTCTCATTTCTCAGTTGTTTAGGTCTGGCTCTTAAACAGCCATCATAGTTGCATGTTTTGATATATTCTTGGCAGCAAAAGGCAAAGAACAAGTCTCTGGAGTCAGAAACTCCCCAGTTTACATCATAACTGGGACACTTACAAACTGTGAGCCTTTGGGTAAATTATTTAACCTCTATGATCATTAGCTCCTTTATCTATCCAAACAGGTATAAAATACCTGCCTTATGAGGTGACTGAATAGTAAATGTATCAAAGAGCATGTTAGGAGCATAGATCTTGAAGCCAGCCTGTTTGTGTTTGAATCCTGGCTGTGTTCCTTATTTGCTAGATGATCTTGGATGAGCTTCAGTTTCCTCATCTGCAAGACGTGAATCATGACATTATCTACCACCCAGAGTTTGGGTGAAGTTAATATATGTAAAGCCCTTAGAATAGTGGCCACAAACTTAGAGTAAATAGTATGTGACTGTTAGCTCTAGTGGGAGAATCTGGTGCATCTCATATGCTCTTGATAAATGGTATTTTCTCTAAGTTGTTGCTTGGTATGGCTTATTCTTTTTAGCAAGTAGTAAAGATGAAAAAAACCCCAAAGATCCCCTGAAAGGACTCTTCAAGGGTAGGATTTCAGGCATATTAGTGGGCTGTCAAGGAGCTTTGTATAGAAAGCCCTGCCAAATGACCATGTGCTCTGACTATTGTAATGTTGGTTCTGGGTCCTGGAGGAAATTGCTCAAGAGAGAATATTTACCCAGGGCTCTTTGGAATGATTTTTTTTTTTTTTAAAGTGTGATGTGAGGTTAAATAGCACAGGACTCATTATCAATTTGGGTGCACAATGGAGAGGGGAGGTTATCCAGGGTATCGGGCTCATCTAAGTAGAATATTATAGTCCAAAATTGTTTAAATAGAGATATAATTAGAATAATGGGACAACATAATGGGAAATCAATGCTATTAATGTAACTGCTAATTACTACATTAGAACATTTATCCAAATCCCTTCTCCTTAAAACTAAAAACATGAAATTAAGTCACCACAGTAGACAATTTGTGTAGAGGGACTCAGGGATCTTGGATTACTCTGGAAAATCTGCCCAGAACAATTTGTCGTTGTACCAAATACCAAGCTGGATCCTCTCAGTTTCAAGGGGAAAATATGCTTGGGAGAACTCATATTTTCACTCCATTCATATTGGTCATTTTAGGCCTCATGGGTTCTGGGTATTAAGAGTGCTCTAATGTTGTTTGAGATAGAATTTTTGTTTCCTGCCCTTAGGAGTGAGTTCATTGAATGTGGGGCTTTTGGGCAATATCATAAAAACTGGGATGCTGAGTGTTCTGATTACTCTCTGGGAAGGTGGAGTGAAGAGCTTGGACCAATTTTGGATTGCTTAGGGGTAAAAGGGACAGTACAGCAGGCCTGGCAGAGAAAGTGGTGGTCCTACCATGAACTGAAGGGAATGTGACAACCCACATACCTGGAGAATGGGGCTAAATGCCGCATGCTTTGATTTGAGGTATCAAGGTACAATACATACTCTTGTCTCTTTGGTGTCATAGTGAGTTTAGGTTGGAGACCAGAGAGTTTCCCGTCTGGGAGGATGGGAGCAGTCCAGAAGTAAGGGGTCGGGCCAGGAACCAGGAGCAGGAGGCTCAGAATTCCCAGGTAAATGGTAGGGATGGAGTTTGTCTTCTTTTTATTTGTGGAAAAAATGTATAACCTAAGGTTTGCCATTTTAAAACATTTTAAATGTATAATTCTGTATCATTAATCACATTTAGAGCATTATGCCACCATCACCACTATTTCCAAAACCTTTTCGTCACCCAAACAGAAAGTATAACCGTTATGGAATAAGTCTACATTCTCTCCACCTTTGACAACCTTTGACAACCTCTGCCTTTGACAACCTCTAACCTACTTTGTCTTTGTGAGTTTGCCTATTTCAGGTATGGAATCATTCAATATTTGCCTTTTTGTGCCTGGGTTCTTTCGTACAGCATGTTTTCAAGGTTCATCCATGTTGTAGCAGATGTCAGAATTTCTTTGCTTTTTAAGGCTAAATAATATTCCACTTTTTTTTTAGGCTTTAAATATCTATGTGCACTATGTAATGATATTTACATTGATAGAGAATAGTTTTACATTTTTATTTTTATTTACTTTTATTTTTTTAGAGGGGGGTGGGGTGGGGAGGGGTAGAGGAGGGGGAGAGAGAGAGAGAGAGAGAGAATATGAATCTTAAGCAGGCTCCATGCCCAGCACAGAGCTGGATGTGGGGCTTTATCTCACCACCCTGAGATCATGACCTGAGCTGAAATCAAGACTTGGATGCTTCACTGACTGAGCCACCCAAGCGCCTGTCATTTTCCATTATTAGATCAGACACTAACAGGTGCTTTGTTTTAGTAAATTATTGAGAAAAATGAAAAGGAAACTTCAGTGGTGTTCTCTGTTAGCCTGTCTTATTGCAGCAGGAGGATCTGGAAACACATAGCTAGTACAACTGAAGTTAGGGAAACAGTGTGTTTTTCTCCAGCTGGACAGTGGAGAACTTCAACTGCTTCGATGGTGTTTTCCTTTTCTGAACAAATATTGATACGGGGGGAAAAAAAGGATAATTCCTAGCATTGGAATCACACTTCTGAAAACAGTGTGAACAGTGTGAGTGGGGAAAACAAAGCCCCTGACTGGAAGTGTGGACAGGAGGTCCTCCGTCAGCTGTGGTCCAGCAAAAAGGCAGGAATCCCACTCATGTAAATCTGTCAGTGGACATTTATGTTGTTTCTACTCCTTTTTTTTTTCCTGCCTGTTGTGAATAATGCTGCAAGAACATCAGCATACAAGTGTCCGAGTCTCAGCTTTTAATTCTTTGGGGCATATATGTCGGAGCGGAATTGCTCATATGGTAGTTATGTTTAGCTTTTTGAGGAGTAGCCACACTGTTTTCCTGGTGTTGTTCTTGAGATCTGTGAAGCTGGTGGTGACAGGTGTGCAGAGGTGGGGATGAAGTCTGACACTAGGAAGTGGAGTGAAGGGGAGGAAAATGGACCACAGGAATACAGCAGAAGCCCCAGTGAGAGGCTTGACCACGTAAAGAGTTGGCATGGCTCTTATGTTCTCAAGAGTGAACTGGTTTGGCTTTACCTGGGTGCTGGTTAGAGCGGCAGTGTCTCAGGGCCTGCCCCAGAAGCGCTTGCCTCTGCCTCTCTAACTTACATGTGCATGGGCCCATCACTTGGGCATCTTCTGTGTGTGTTCTGAGTGGAACGGTCAGAGGATCTGCAGTGCCAACACATTCCCTAGTGATGCTGGGCCTGCTAGTTCCTGGACTACACTTTGAAGTGAGTGTTAGGACTGTCTGCATATTGGAATCACCTGGTGAGCTTTTCAAGCATTCCAATGCCTGGGACCCCCACAGATGTTCTGATTTAATTGGCTTGGGGGTAAACCTAGCATTCAGTATTTTAATAAAGGGCTCCTGAGAGTCTACCATGCATCCAGGGTTGAGAGCTTCTACTCTGGGTGTGGACATGGTCTTATCTCTCAGAAGGGGGTCCTCCCGCCCTCCTTCCTGTTTTCTTTCCAACCCTTCTGCTTAAAACTGAGTCATATTCTCAACTGATTAATCTCTCTTTCATTTATCATTTATGTTGCCTGCAGATTAATCTTTCTAAACCAGTTCTGAACAGATTGCTCTCTTGCAGAAACTGTCGGAGGCTCTCCCGTGCCCTCCACAAATCAAAAAGACCTTGTACTTATCCTCTAAGGCCCTCCTTGGGGTAGTGCCATTCTCTTCCAGCCATGTCTCCCTCTTGATGGAGCCCTATATATTAGGGAAAATAAACTAATTCCTGTCTTCTGAATACAACATGGGATTTCTTAGCTGTATGATTTTGCTTGGGTTAACTCTCCATTTGTTTAATCTTTCCTACATATGTGTCAGTCAGAGACCAGACCTGTTTTTACTTACTCCTATGAAAAACTTGCCTAATCTTTGCAACTGATGCATTGCTTTTTTGTTTAGCATTTTTATTTGTTGTTTTCTTACAGAATTTACTTTTTTCCCCTTGTGCTTCTGGAATTGTATTCTTCTCTTACCCTTCTTAGTGGATTATAAACTCTTTGAGGGCCAGAGCCTCTTTTTATTCGTGTTTGTAAGCCCCTGCTGTGCCTACCATGGTGCCTAGCACATAGTAGGCATTCCCAAAGATGGGTTAAATTGCTGTTGAATTGGATAATTTGCCTCCATTATTAATTCTATTTTGACCTCTCTGCCTTATACTGATATTTTAATTTCACTGCCTGACATTTAGTAAATCCTTAGGGATTTTATTTAAATGAATGCTTTTCCAGAAGCTCCAAATGTTCTTTATAAACACACGATACAACTTTGGTGGTGTCTTTCAAAGTTTGCAAGGTTTTAATTGTTCACTCTTTGTACTAGTTTGTTTGCATTTTGGCTTCCTTGTGTCCTGAGACAGGGTGGAATCCAGTAAGAGTTCAGAGGCCACATTCATTTGACTATGAAAGACTCATTATATTCCTAAAAACTTTGGAGCACACTGGTAATGAGCCATGATTCTGGAAAGCCCATCTGGCTCTGATTCCTCCTCGGGTTCGGGTCGGAACTTCTGCAGTGCTTAAGTGGGTGATGGGACTTAGAAAGTAATGACACTTCCTGCAATTAAATCAATGTCCACAGCAGCCTCTTGTAATCCTGCAGGAACAATCATAAGGAATCCCCTCTCACTTGGCACAATGAAATATGAATATTTTCTAATGGGCTAATTAGTGCAGTTATCATTTTTTTTAAGCCAAAAATGTCAATGTGTAGGATTTAATTAGTCTGCTCTAGGATTATAAGATAACTTCTTAGCTTAGTCAGTCTGTCAGCATTTTTAGGATTTGGAAGGATGCCAGGCACAATCACCTACACACTTGCATAAACTTTTAAGACTTCTAGAAAAATTACTATGAAGAGAATGCAAAGTTCCCAGAAATAAAATCTAAATTATGTGGGTGGAAGAGTTGTGACCAAAGGAATAGGTGGAAAGTGTAAAAAATAGGCCTTGACATCCCATTGTTCTAATTTCTACACTGCAGGACTTAGGTGGTTTAGATGTTGCAGTCTTGGATTTAGACTCCTTTTGTTTCTAGTAGAGGAACCTGATTCTGCCTGGCTAAGTTACATGGCAGTCAATTGGTAGGATGTTTGGTAATGCACAGAATGAGGGAGACTTGGAATAGCTTGGCCATGCAACATAGGGGATTACGGAGGTAGGTAATAGGAACTAGTAGTGGGCAGTGTCTTCAGGATTCTGTTAGTGGAATGAATGTCTTGCAAGTTGTTTCAAATCTTTTGATTTTCCAGGGAAAGAGACTTGGGTTGGCCAAGGTCATGGAATAGGTTCAGTAGTATCCCTTCAAAGTTCATGTGCATCCAGAACCTCAGAATGTGTGACCTTATTTGGAATAAGAGTCTTTGCAGGTGTAATTAAGGTAAGATAGAGATGAGGCCATACTGGATTGAAGTGAGCTCTGCATCTAATGAGAGTGTTCTTATATGAGGCAGAAAAGGAGGAGACACGGACACACAGAGAAGGTGGTGATGTGCCATGGAGGCAGATATTGGGGTGACAGGTCTACAAGCCTAGGAATGCTAAAGATTGCCAGAAACCACCATAAGTTGGGAGAGAGGCATGGGACATATCTCTCTCAGAGTCCCCAGAAAAAACCAAACCTACTAATAGCTTGAATTTGAACTAGGTCTGTTTTAAGTATAAAAAATAAGTTTTTCTTTCTTAAAGGTGCCAAGTTTGTGGTAATTTGTTTTAATACCTTTAGGAGTCTAGTACAGGTCATATGTCCAGAGAGGTAGGAAGCTTGATTGACAGCCTCCTGTTTGCAAAGGGCTAAAGAGACTTCCCAAAAAGAAATCCAGTGGTTGTCTTCAAGGAAAAGAGCATGGATAAGTGGGAAGAAACCATAGGAATGTCTACTATGTACTATAAATCTGAATTTCTATTCAGACAGGAAATAGGCTCTGGCTCTTGCCTCAAATAAAATGTGAAGCCCACCATCAGATTTTGTCAAGTTGCCAACTAGTTACTAGTCTTTTGGGGGAGGATTGGTGGTTTTGTTGATGACAAAAGATCCAGAGAGGCAATGCATAGGACAGAGGCCTTGTTTACATGGTCAGGGTCTGGTATGATGTGGGTCAGGAAGGTAATCTCTGAAATGCACAGAAATTGAACACTGAATCAATTGAAAGGAGCTTGGAATAATGATTCCACCTCCTTCCTTGACTGGGACACTGTGACAAATGTGGGTTGAACACAGTCAACAGAATAAATTCTGGACAGTGTGCAGAGAAATCACAGAGGGATAGATGGAAATTGTCAATCTTGTTTGGGTGAGTCCGCATTCCATTCCCTTTATATTCTTAGGTATGTGGTGGCCAGGGAGATATCCTCTTTATTTCCTTTGCAGCTCTAACAATTAATAGCAACTAGTATTTATTGAGGATTTCCTATGAGCCAAGAACCATGCTCAATATGTTACACATGCATCATCTTATTTACTCCTCAAACAACTCGATGTTGTTCATATTGTTAGTGGCTCCAACTTTAGGTGTGGAAACAGATAGTTAGGGAGGTTATGTACTTGCCTAGGGTCACATAACTGGGGAGTGGTGGTACCAGGATTCAAATACCAGATTTTTGACCCCAGAACCTAAATTCTTAAGTAATTGTGTAGCTAATGTGTGTGTCTTTACTGTGAGTTTACCTACCATTTCAATAAAGAATTATCATCTTTTTCTTTTTGGTTGTTATTATAATATTTCCTCCAAAAGTCCAAAAGCTTTGCTCATGTGGCATATTTTTTGGAAACTTTCAAATGTCAATGGAATGAACCAGAAGTTTCTTTGTGCCATGGAATGTACTGTCTGCTAAGCTAATCTCATTCCCACTGGGGAATATGTATAATAAGAACTGGTTTAGTTAGACTGAAAATCAATCATCAAGGCCACTGACAATGCTAAAAAAAAAAAAAAATCAAAAGCAGTTAGCATACAAATGAAAGTGATTCCCTATAACTCTATGTGGGACAAATTTCCTGAACTACCATACCAATAAATCAAGGCTTTGGAGGCTCAGTTATAAAGGAAGATAGATTGAACAATTTTCCTATTACAAACAAGCTGTTTTGTACTATATATCTATCAGCTAGTTATTCAGGTCTAATTTAGGAATGTGTAAGCAAACATGACCAAATATGTTTAAATACACTTGCCTTAAAAGTTGCCAAAGAATGCTCCGCATCAACAGAACAAAATTATTTCTGGAATCTTTAAAATGTCTTTTGCAAAACTATAATTAGAAATACTTTGCTGTAAAAAAGTAGTCTGTGAGGACCCCCTCCTCCTCCCGCCCCCCATTCTTTGAGGTAAATTTTTGTTGTTTGTCAATAGAAGGCTTTCTGAATTATTTGGACCAACTATTGGTGGGTACCTTCTCAGTTGTGTTGAGTGACTTCACTGCTGGTAATCTAGAGATGCTGATGGAACCAGACAGATAAAGCTGCTTCCAGTTTCCATTATTCCAAGAAGCTGACTGACTGCAGGGATCTGGGACTTTCTGTCAGGTACTGAGGTAATTTGTATCAGGGCTTTGGGACCATAAATCAATAGAAAGGATCCTTCTCTTGACTGGTTCTAGGTTCTTTCTTCTTGTTCTTGTTCTCCTTCTCCTTCTTTTTTAAAAAGATTATTTATTTGAGAGAGAGAGAAAGAGAGAAAGTGATAATGCACAAGATAGGGGAGAAGATGGGGGTGGGAGAGGAGACAGAGAATCTTGAACAGACTATCCACTGAGTGCAGAGCTGGATACCAGGACATGAGATCATGACCTGATCTGAAATCAAGAGTTGGACACTTAACTGACTGAGCCACCCAGGCACCCTTAGGTTCTTCCTTCTTCTTTTTAAAAAATTTTAACTTTTATTTAAATTCAATTTGATTAACATATAGTATATTATTAGTTTCAGAGGTAGAATTTAGTGATTCATCGGCTGCATGTAACACCCAGTGGTCATTGCATCAAGTGCCCTTCCTAATATCTATCACCCAGTTACCCTATCCAACAACCCTCAGATTTTTTCCTATAGTTAAGAGTTGGTTATGGTTTGTCTCTGTCTCTGATTTCATCTTATTTTATTTTTCCTTCCCTTCCCCTATTTCATCCATTTTATTTCTTAAATTCTACATATGAGTGAAATCATATAATATTTATCTTTCTCTGACTGACTTAATTCACTTAGTGTAATACCTTTTGGTTCCAACCACATCATTGCAAGTGGCAAGATTTCATTCTTTTTGATGATTGATTAATATTCGTGTGTGTGTGTGTGTGTGTGTGTGTGTGTGTGTGTGTATCATATCTTCTTTATCCATTCATCTCTTGATGAACATCTGGGCTCTTTCCATATTTTGGCTATTGTGGACATTGCTGCTATAAACATTGGGAAGCAGGTGTCCCTTTGAATCACTGTGTTTGTATCCTTTAGATAAATACCTAGCAGTGCAATTGCTGGGTCATAGGGTAGCTCTATTTTTAACTTTTGAAGAACCTCTGTACTGTATTCCAGAGTGTTTGCACCAGCTTTTATTCCTATCAATTGTGTAAGAGGGTCCCCCTGTCTCTACGTCCTTGCCAACGTCTGTTGTTTCCTGCATTGTTCATTTTAGCCATTGTGACAGGTGTGAGGTGGTGGTATCTCATTGTGGTTTTGATTTCTACTTCAGTGATGCCAAGTGATTTGGAGCATTTTTTCATATCTGATGGCCATTTGTAGGTCTTCTTTGGAGAAATGTCTGTTCATGTCTTCTGCCCATTTCTTGACTGGATTCTTTGTTTTTTTGATGATGAGTTTGATATGTTCTTTATACAGTTTGGATACTAGCCCTTTACCTGATAAGACATCTGCAAATAACTTCTCCCATTCTAGAGGTTGCCTTTTAGTTTTGTTGACTGCTTTCTCTGCTGTAAAAAAGCTTTTTATCTTGATGAAGTCCCAATAGTTTATTTTAGCTTTTGTTTCCCTGGCCTTTGGAGATGAGTCTTGCAAGAAGTTGCTGCCTGTGTTCTCCTCAAGGATTTTGACGAATGCCTATAGCACACTGAGGTCTTTAATCCATTTTGAGTTTATTTTTGTGTGTGGTATAAGAAAGTAGTCCAGTTTCACTCTTCTCCATGTGGCTGTCCGATTTTCCCAACACCATTTTTTGAAGAGACCCTTTTCCATTGGACATTTTTTCCTGCTTGGTTGATGATTTGTTGACCATAGAGTTGAGGGTACATTTCTGGGTTCCCTATTCTGTTCCATTGATCTATGTGTCTTTTTTTGTGTCAGTATTAAGTTCTTTCTTCTAATCTATTCAGAGTTGAAATAAAACATACAAGTGTCATGGAAATGCTCCGGGTAGGAGTATTTTTAGCATAGCTTCACACTAGTAATATCAAATAATTGTTCAACATTTATTTAGAATTGTGAAAATTTTGGGAGTAGAGGGCCATTGGTGGTAGCTCTGAAGATTTTTTGTTCCAAGAACTGATCCAATGTACTTGCCATAGTCTGCAGAGGATGGCACCATGGGCAAGAGCTAAGAGCATGGACTCTAGAATCTAACTGCCTAGTTTTCAATCTTGGATTCTTTATGTTATGGTTTATGATTTTGGGGAGGACACTTAATTTCTGTGTATCAGAGTTACCTTATCTATAATAATGGTATTTCATTTATAGAATTAGATAATCCATATAGCACTATTAACACGAGTCCTAGTGCATAGAATCCTACAAAAAAAGTTGTGTATTATTATTAGCCAACAAAAGTTCTGCCCAGTAGAATCCCTCTTCTTGCAAAATGCCTTGCTTTTTGGGGGGGGGGGGTGAATTATCTCCTGCCCGAGCTTGATCCATGTGGTTTAGGTGGATGGCTCTTTTTCCCTTACCCCCAGTTCCAAAGGTGGCTTTATGGTCTGGATTTGACCAATTAGCCTATTCCATTTCCTCATGGCCACAGGGACTGGATCAGTGTGGGCTTGTGATCCAAGGGGACCAATGAAACCCTGTCCTGAGACTTTGGTAGAGTATTGGGAAGGAAAAGCTGTTGTTGGTAGAATGTATGATGTAAACCTGGAGGTGCTAGGGGCTACTGTGAGATAGGAGATGGAGTGAGAGAGAGGCTGAGTCTTGAAGAAATCACTGAGTCTTGGCATCCTTGAAGCTAGACTTACTACTGGACTTATCAAACATTGGCACCACTAAATACCCTTTTGATTAAACTAGTTTGATTTAATTTCCAACATCTGAAACAAGGGTGAGCATATGCCCTCGTTTGTTTGAGACAGCTCTAGTTTGTACCTATTATCTCAGCATAATTATGAAAAGTGCCCTATTTCACTCTCAGAAGTATCCCAATGGAGGGGATAAATTATATGGCCATCTTATTTAAACTTAGAAAGTCCAGATTAATGCAGTAACACTGAGCAAGTCCAGATTAATACAGCAATGCTAGAGCAACACAGTCCCACCTCCCAAATCCTTCTCAAATTACACAGCACATATAGGGTTCTCACTAGGGAGAGTTCTGGTAGATACACTCATCTGTATCCCTAATGAGGTTTAGGACCCCTTCTAGATGGCAGCTGCCCTAGTGACCTCCTTATTCCATCTCTTACTTTTAGGCTAAAGCTACTTTTTAGTACTTAGGACTCATCCTGGTACTGACAAGCTGAATTTTTCCAGTTGAACAATTAACCTTCCGAGTCAAACTGTCTCCCTCCCTGTCTCCTCTCCTTCTCCACTGACTACTCATACATGTGTGCATATGCACACACACACACACACACACACACACACACACACACAACATTGGATTGGGTAAAGATCACAAGCTCCCTTCTTGTATCCCATTGCCGTGTTTGTTCATTTTCCAGTTGTGCTAAAGGGGACAGGTTTGTTTTGGGAGTTGGATAGGGAGGGGAATAAGATCACGGGGATCATTTTAGACAGTAGAAGACCCATGGGAGGAGATTGAACTTCCATTAAGTGATATTGGCTTCTGTGAATATCTTGTTTTTCCCTTTTGATGAAGCATCCAAAGAGATATCAGATGCATAGCACTGGTGCTGAGCTAAGCTTCATCCTTCCTGACTGTATAACCTTTAGGCAAGTCACTTATTATTATCCCTCTGAGCCTCCATTTGTTTCACTATTAAATGGATTTAAGAATGTCTTCTCTGCCTATCCCATAAGATTGTTTAGTGTTGAAACATGATGATGCATTCCATTGTGGTTTATAAACTGCTTTATCAATGCAGGGGAACTGAAAAGTGTTGTCATGCTATGGCAGCTTTCCTCACATCTCACATGGGGTCTTCTTTTGTTATTGTCAGGGTTCAAGAGGTAAGTTGGCAAGGTCCTATTTCACTGTCAGGCATATATGTGTGTATATATATATATATATATATATCTCACATATATGGCACATATATATTATTTATATGGGGTGGGAGAGTGGGAGACATTAAATCACTTATCTGGACAATACCCATTGTAAATATTTACTTTTTTGCTAGGCCTAGGGTTAAGTGCTTTATGTGCATTATATCATTTTAATCCTCACAATGACGTGACATAGTCTGTACCATTAGCTTATACATTTTTCCAGATGTAGAAGTTAAAATAATAATTGGCAGAATCAGGATTCAAACCTACTCTGTTTGATCCCAAAGCCTTGCTTCTAAAGGTGATATTATTCGGCTCAGTTTGTGCATTGGGAAGAAACTCAGCCTGAAGTCAGGAGCTCTGGCTTCCATTTTCCTATCTGCCCTTAATGAGCTGGGTGACCTTGGACAAGTCAGTCTACCAAATGGGCCTTTATTGCCCTATCTGACAAATGAGGACTGGAATAGATAACTCCTGAGGTCCCTTGAGGTTCAATGGTTTTATGATTCTAGGTATTTGGGTTTCGGATCAGGAGTTCAATTTTTCTTTAATGTCAGCAGGTCTAAATCTTTCCTTCTGGGGGGGGATGCATTTTATCACAGACTTCAGTCACCAAAGTCTCCAGCAGCAAATCAAGAATAAAGAGAAGGGGTGGTTTGTAGGTGCAATGAAGGAGAAGTTCCTTCTCCCAGATAGTTAGAAAATGGTGAAATTGCATTGAAAGTATATTATTAGTAGTAGAAAATAATGATTAATGCTATTTCATGTTCTTTTCACAAGTCATGGTAGATAATGAACAATGATAACACCATGCATGATTGCTGATCCTTGTGACATTCAAAATAGATTCAAAATTCCTCTTCCACATACAGGACTCTGTTAGGGCGCTATATTAAATTCAAACTTAGGGATCAGATTTAAAATTTAAATGCATATCCTTTTTGCATATCTATTTTGACACAGCATTACAAATTACTCACTGTAATATGAATTAAAGATGGACTTTTGCACAATGGGGGAAACATTAAAAAATCCTATTTAAATTTAAATCCCCCTTTTCCCTTTTCAGATTCCCCCCATATTTATCCCTCAATATATCTGCTAATTATCAAAAGTACTGCTGTTTAAACAGTAATTTGTTCATTCACATTTTATTATTTTTTGCTGGTAGTGACTGCCAAGAAGCAATGTTGATATCTTGAATTACAATGAGCTCATTGTAACGTTCTTAAATGAGAGAATTTTAAAAGTACTTTGTCCTATCTACATTTTGGTATTTACCTAATGTACATAGTGTAGAAAAAACTGATGTCAAAGAAGGACAGAGCAGCAAATGTGCTTTTAAGTATATTATAATAGAGCCAGTGAAATGTGCAAAATGACAAATTAAATTTAATGTTCAGGTGCACTGCCAATTTGTTTTGGGGGTAAAAAGCAGCACCCTTTGCTAACCCGATAAGAATTAATCAGATTTTAATTACTCTGTGTGCAACCTGGACTGTTTAGCACATTTATGCCGAGTAATCACTGGGGCATCTCTAGCCAAATGGCTGAAAATTTCCATCTTTTAAATTATGGGTATGGTTCTCTGTTAATCATTTTTGGACCTTCTAATTTTTCTTTCTTTCTTTCTTTTTTTTTCTTTTTTTTTTTGCAATTTCATTTACTCTGACACTAATAATTTCCTTTTGGTTTTTGTTCTTTTAACAGAGGGGAACAGTATGCTGTTTCGTGTAAATGAATGTGATGCCCATCTCAGTGCTCAGGCCCTAATGTTGCTTTTCCAGTTCTGTGGAAATAGCCTCCCTGCTTTCATCTACCAGGGAAACTTCTGGAGGTTAGGGGCACAGTTTGTCACTACAGAGATGGAGCCTGACATTTTGGCCTCATTAACGTGGTGCTATAACAAAGCGAGTGAACCTCAAACCTAATTTAGCAAAACAACCAACCCCATAAAAAAGGGCAGGACAAGAAAATCAGAGGTGCTTCCAATAAACTTTTATTATTGAACTTAAAAATCTTTATTAAAATTGCCAGAAGCTTCCCAGCTTTGTGCTGATACTCAGGAATTTCCACTCACAAATGCCAGTAAAGTTACCACAACAGGCTCCATAGATACAATAAAATCCAGAATTGCGTTCATTTTTGTGCTTCTTCGATTCCTGGAGGTCCTTGTTTAGCCTTCAATAAAATCAACCCTGGACTAATCAATGAGAAATTGTAGAGAATATGAATCCTGCAAAATCAATAATTCGTATAATAATTACACAAGTATATTAGAAAAGCATGGTAGTGCATAGCCAAGCAAATCCCAGGGAACATGCTCTTGAAATCTTTACAACTCAGCCAAATATGATGAGCTTTTGCATACCTTGCTCTGGTATAGGATGATCTTGGAGTTTCATAGAATTTTGTAAGGTTTTCCTCAATTTATGCAAATTAATAAAATGAACCCGTATCACTTCTGATGTTAGTGAGAAGAAATGTTTAAGTGAACTTTATTTTTGGTTAATTTATATTTTCCACTTTTTCTTTTTAAATTAAATTTTTTTTATTGTGTTATGTTAGTCACCAAACTTTAAAAAAAAAAGAGACCTAATGGATCTAGATGTGGGTTCCCATCCTATATCTGAAATACCACATCTACCATCTTCCCCAACACAGTTCATGTCAGGAATTCCAGTAACTGCTCATGGCTGTGTTGTCATGGTCTTCCCCAAGACTCCTCCTCTTATACCAGCTCAGGTCACTAATCTCATTGTTTTCCTCAACCCAAAGCTGTGGTGTCATGAAGAGAAACCAGAATCAGAACCAGTAGAGTTAGGACGGAGCCAAAAGCCCTGTCAATCTCTCTCAGCCTCAGTTTCCTCATCCCTTAAATGGAGGTTACAAGATTGCTGAGTGTATAAGGTGAAATGTTGGTAAAAGTGCTTTCTAAACTGTTTGCCTTCGTAGTCTCTGGATGACTTCCTGATCTGGAGTAAGTTTATCTCTGAGTAGAGGAGTCACAGAGAGGACTGTTATGGGTAATTTTATGTGTCAATTTGACTGCACTAAAGGATGTTCAGGTAGCTGGTAAAACATAATTTCTGGGCCAAGAGCCTACAATGAACCCTCCCCTTTCTTGTAAGCTTCACTTTATCTGTGTGACTTCCTCTTTCCATTCCTTAGCCCTACTAATTTTAGTCATTTTAGCCACCTGGAACTCTACTTCTTGCTTCCTCAGCTCAGTGAGACTGCCAATCTCCAGTGGGCCTCTTTGTGTGCTTCCCTCCTCTCAAAGAAAATAACCCTGTGCTGTTGGCTTTTCCGTGTCTTAAAGCAGTCACTTTATATACTTTGTCCAGGTGTAGAATTGTCTTTAGCAGGAAGCAAATCTGGTACTAGTTATTTTGTAATAACTGGAAGCAAAAGTATTTATCTAGATTATTTTACTCTAAATTGTACACAAATTCTTTATTCCTCACAGTTTTAATACATTGAAACTCTGTCTAATATCACTGCTAGAACCTATCCTATCAAGAAGTGAATTTGATTTGAAAAAGAAATGCTCAGAACAAAGAAAGATGCTGATTTCAAATTGTTAAGTTTCAACTACTGTAGAATGAGGGTGCCCTAATCTGAGAACAAAGAGAAGATAACCAGACAGCATTGCTACTCAACAGGATTTTCAGGCAAAATTATGAAATTATCCAGCACTTCTAAGGCTTTAAATTAAAATGTCTTAATTTAAGCTATGGCTTCACACATGTAGCAACACCTTTGTGACTCCATTTAATATAAACCAGTATTTTTTTTTAAAGATTTTATTCATTTATTTGACAGAAATCAGAAGTATGCGGAGAGGCAGGCAGAGAGAGAGAGGAGGAAGCAGGCTCCCTGCCGAGCAGAGAGCCCGATGCGGGGCTTGATCCCAGAACCCTAGGATCATGACCTGAGCCGAAGGCAGAGGCTTTAACCCACTGGGCCACCCAGGCACCCCTATAAACCAGTATTTTGAAAGTAAACATTGAATAAAAGCACTTTCTCTCCTATCTATCTATCTATCTATCTATTGTCACCTACCTCTCACTCCTTGTCTCATTCTGTAACATTTATTGAACAGTTACTGTATGTTAAGTACATTACTACTACATCATGTTTAATCTTCGCAAAAAAAACACCCTTTAACATTAAGTAAACTTCCCAAGATTATTAGTAATCTTAGGTAAGTAAGTCAAAGTTCAAATCTAGACATTTGATACTGCTGTTGTAAGTATTCCAAGCAATAGGGAGGAGGTGGATGTTTTTAGAGAAAGACAGTGAATTCTGAAAGTTTATAGTCTGTATAATAGATTTTTGATGTTCATTCTACCCTTGTGACAAGTTGTGTTTTAGGGATCCACTAGTAAGGGTACCCCCAGATAGGATCCACTAAATTTATTCTCACATTGTATAAAAATGACCTAAAATATAGATGAGGAAGGAAATTTACCACATCACAGTTTATTGTTTGCTTGAGGTTATAATATTCCCCATCCAACTATGTCTGGCCTCACAGGAGAATCTTTCATGGCATATTATGTTCTGAGAACATGCCAGCTCAGATGTAAACATCTGGTCTGAAAATCATGACTCATTTCTTATTTCTCTTCTCTTTGTGTGCTTCTTCATCTTGCCTAGTCCCAGGATTGTGTCTTGGTTTAATCTTAAAATCTACAATATCACTTATGTCCATACAGAACCAACAACACAACATGCATGTACTAAAAAAAAAAAAATTGCACAACCACTTATTTTTTCCCATTAAATGCATCAATAATGGTTGGATCATTATTTAAGAAGTTTTGTGCCAATATTTTCCTGAAAAGAAAAAAAAAGATCAATTTATGGTTATTGGTGTATACCACAGCAAAAAATTTACCATTGCCTATGTCATGTAGCTTAATGGTACTCAAGACTATTAAGTTCATTTTTGAGAAGACACCCACATTTTCAGCTTATGTTTCTCCTTTGTGTTTTCAGATTGTTCACTTCCTTTGGTATTTCTAGAACTCAACTGCAGGAAGACAACTATGCTTGAGGATGCCAGTAAAGCAAGGTGAGAAAGTAACATAGAAGAAAATAAGAGTCACAAATAAGAATAGTGTTAAGTACAGAAGTTACTCGCATTGCTCTTAGATCCACAAACAAAGGAGAACTCCCGGAACAATTTGCTGGTTAATTTAGTAAATAATGTGCAGTTTATAAAAATATAAATTGTAAGCTGTATGATACATCTTTTCCCTTAAATTAGTTAATGAAACTCTCTTTGTGCGGAAGGAAGTTGGGGGTTGAGATCATGTCAGCTGTAACCTTGTTGGTTTACTAGGTTTATCTTGATTGGTTCTCTGGAACTCCATTAACCTGCTTTCCATCTAGAGTCAAAGACGTGATCTGTTGTTGAACTTAGAAAAGAATTTTGCCATTAGAGACCGTAAGAAGCAGAGGGTGGGTTTTGCTTTTCCAATTGAAGCTCTTATAGAGCTGGGATCAGGTCTTATATTACTTTTCTTATTTCCCCACTGTTCTTGGAACTGGCCTCTGTACCCAATTAGTATTTAATAAATACCTGTCTATTTATGGACTTTGAGACTTGGAAATGTAGACTATCATGAGATCAACAAGGGATTATGCACAAGGGAGAAACAGCTCAAAAAAGAGAATTTCTCTTTGTTTTATTTTTTAGTAGGTTTTTGTTTCAGATGAAACTTTTTAGTCTCATTTAATATGTAATTTTACTACATTTATAAGTATTATAAAAGTATGACTTCAGATAGCAAATTCTGTTAGTCATTTCCTTTCAGATAATGTACTTGGCTTGGGAAGGTATCTAAATGCATTTAGATGCTAGTCAAATTTATTTTTATCTTGGTAGGTAAGATGCTTATTAGATATGTATCCTTATAAATACAATAGATATCTCTTATAGTGAGAAGACTTTTTTTCTCTGTTAAAAACTCTGCAAAGAAGTTTCTGTATATTTTCAATAGGATTTGAATTTTCATCTGTATATGTATTCTTAATATTCTTTTGGGGACCTTAATGTAGTAGGGCAAGGGGAATTTTTTTCTTCTTTCAAGGTACATTGAATTACAGGGAAAAAAAAATCACTTGAGGGTAATATCATTAAAAGCCAACATAGTATTATACTCATTAATTCCACAAAGATTAAAAAGCATAAAAATTTACATTATCAGTTTATACAGAGAAGCTGGGAGAAGAATGAATAAAGGCTTTTGGTCCCTCTCAGTGTTTTTCATAAATGTCTACCCACAAAACTTCAACAGAAAGGTCAAGTGATTGATGGTAGATCCCAGGGTCTGCTATCCCAACTTGAATTTTGCATTGTAGATTCAATTATAAAAATAATATTTGTCTATCACCAGTTAAATAACAATTTTATTCCCCAAGCTTTCAACTATAATTGAAAATTGTGGGTTAACAAACCATAGGCATACTATGAATATGGGTATTTTCTGACATCATTTTTTGTAACCCTGTGGAATAATAATACTCTAGTTTGAAAAACATGGTACTGTAACACCTTATAAAAATATTATTACAGTGAACTTTAGTTATTTTTTCACATTGTCTCCTCCATTACATTCTGAGTTCCTTGAGGTCAGGAACTGGATCTCATTTTTCTCTGTATTAACAGAGGCTAGTTTAGTGTGTCTCAAACAATAGCATATAGTATTTGTTTGCCAAATGGAATTAAATTAGGGCATATTTTACACTTGGGCTGAAAAAGGTTCATTCAGACCGAGAGAATCTTTAAGGAAAATGAGTCTGGTGATAATTGTTGACAGTTTGTTTTATTTCGTTTATAAAATGTGTTGTGGTTGAAAGGAAAGGTTGGAGCAGTTGACAGGAGAAAGTTAACTTGGCTGAATGTGCATTCTTGGAGCAGGTCTCCAAGGCATGGTCTGAAACCACCCGGAGGGCTGTGGGGGCCATGACATGGTCAAAGGTTTGTCTTTTCATTAGTTATTATTATTTTTTTTAATGATACACAAATCTCTAGACTTCATTAAAAGAAGTATTCCAAGTTATATTAATCTGCTAGGGCTACCATAACAAAATACCACAGATTTAATAAACAATAGACATGTATTTCTTACTGTTCTGGAGCTGGAATTCCAAGATCAAGGTGCCAGCAGGTTTGGTTTTTCCAGAGGCCCCTACCCTTGGTGTGCCGGTGGCTGTTTTCTCTCTGTGTCTTCATGTGGCCTTTCCTCACATGTGTGTGCCCATTCCTGGTGCTTCTTCCTTTCCTTCAGTATTGAATTCCAGCACTGCCCTTCCCACTTCATTTAATCTTAATTCCCTTCCTAAAGGCTCTATCTCAAATGATAGGCACATAGGACCCTTGAGGGGATACAGTTCAATCCACAACAAAGGGTTAGTAAAAGTCACTTATAAACAAGCTATGAATCCAGTTGTTCAAGGTGATCATGTTACTTGATGTTTTGGCAGAGTTGGGTTTGCATTCTAATATGAAGCCTGGCAGCCATGTATATTCATGTACCTGTGGCATGTGTATTTTTGCCAGCATAGCCTCAATTCCCCTTCTCTTTGGTGGCACTGTCCATCATAGTGCCAGCCCTCCACTGGCCAAGGTGTAAGCACATGGCTTAAGCGAGGCTGGTTAGATGTCTTCCTGAAATTTCACTCATTTTTGTAGTAGGCCAAAAGAGAAGTGGCTGCATCAGAAGATACCGCTCGATAGCCCATTGGGCACACTGTCCCTTCTTTCCTGCTGCCTGTCACTGATATTCCCTGGTTCCTGTTCTTGCCAAACACATTGGTGTCTCTGTCATTTCCTTTTCAATGAATTTCCTCTCTTCCTCTCTCTGGATAATGTTGTTGCAGTTACCCAGTATTTGTTTCTGTTGCTTTAAATAATAATAACTCTATTAGTTACATGCTGTTTATTTACCATTGTCATAAAACTCTAGTCTTAACATATTTACATGTGGGTAGAATTTCTAAACTTGTAGATAAGATGCTTTGTTATCTGTGTCTCACTAGCGTGGTCTGGGATGAGTCACAGCATCCAGTGGCTGCTGTTACATAAATACATAATTAGATTTTTAGAAAAGGTTTTGCTTTGATTGGTCACTTTGGAAAATCCCTGTATTATTATCATGTTAAATGTCACTCAGTTCTGCTCTAATTCTTCATTCTCATTGTTCTTTTGAGGAGACGCTAATGATAGGAAGGTCATGGGGTCTTTCCCCTGGGAAAGTAGGACCTGGATCAAAAATTCAGAGTACCATTGTGTCAGAGGGATGGTTCATTATGCTCCTGTTCTTTGGACACTGATCCAGAATATGGTTAAACAGCAAAGGACTATACCATTTTTGTATACAAATATTGACAAAGCAGGGAAAACAGAAAAACCAAGTGATAGGTATAAAACCAATCTTCTGCTTAGTAAGTAACCAGTCCTTTTGAGGGCAATACATAGTCAAGGGAGTAAGTTTTTGTTGTTGTTGTTTTTTACTTCAGAAAAAAGGCACAGAGTATCGGAGCCCCCAAGGATGCTTTGCTTCTATAGCTGTGGAGATGATCACGGTCTCAGCCAGTCAGGGCCAAGCACCATGTGAAGAGGGAGCAGATCCTTTGTGCAGTTCTGGAAAGCAAAGGACTGCCATAGGCATCTGTAATAACAGGGAATGCCAGCATGGGCAGAGCTTCAAAGAGAACTGGAAACCATCAGTACTTATGACAAACAAAAATAGAGAAATAGAATCGGTTTTGGTGCTAGAAACACCAAAGCTCTAAATTGTACTTTATTATAGTTAAGAAATTTCTCCTTCCAAGTTTAATTTCAAAGTATAGAATGATTCTGCATACATTGCTTTGAATGAGTTTGTCAAATTCTTGAGTGTGAGAAAGTAGACCATAGATCTAGGGCTACCTGTGATGAGTAATGTTGCTACCTGTGGCCTATAAACCACCTACAGACTCCAAGGGCTTAGAAAAGGTAAGAGGAGAGAGTACAGCCCCAACGTACCTAAACCTACACTATATTGTAACAAGTGACAAAGGCTGGGATTAATTATAATATTATATTTGATCTTTGGAAGACTGCTTCTACTTAAAACAGCCCTCTCAGTGCTGGATATTACCCTTATGTCTTTTAGTTTCAAATTCCAAATGATGTTTTTAGAGTAAATATTTATTTCCATGGAGCAGACTTTGCTTATGTACCAAGTAAGGCTTAAATTTTAGGAATTCACTTTTGAAGTCACAGTTCCTTCAAAGGGTTAAGAGCTGTAGAATAGACTTTCTGATAGGCAATTTTTGTTCTTGAAGAAAATAAGGGCTGCTTTATTCAGGCTGTATTTGAGAATTAAATTTCTAAACCTGAACCTCCCCATTATCCCCAAATCATTTTCTTTGGTGTTCTAGTTGATCTCATTGCCTACCATTCTTCAAGCCCTTCTAGTGATTTGAAAAACACCCAGTTCTCTGAATTTAAATACAATCTACTTGAAATACTTAGGGTGGTTTCCATTTTCCTGTACAAACCCGTTCTGATATAGTGAGTATGTGAGCATAATATAGCAGGGTACAGAAAGAGGAGACCAGGCATCCCAGACAGACTTGTCTTGATTTTCAGTGTCACCTAGGGCTACTGTGTTTACCTTCAATCAGATGTGGACAAGTTAAAACTATGCGTGCAAGACATTTGAGATGGGCACACATACAGCTGACCCAGAACAACATTCTTAAGTGAACCATTATAATTTTGCATCTGTAGACCTAGATAACATTAGTCTTTGGTTTTTATCCTGCATAATCCTTGAAATTGGGCTTTGTCCTAGTGGAGTCTTCAGCCCTCTGTGAAAGAAAGGCAACACCCAGTGTTCCCAGGCTATCTTTACAATTGTTTTGCTGGAGCTGAATGGTTTGGATCATCTGTTTCTTAAAGGGACAGAATGCAAGGCTGGTCAAGTTGGATCGCCAAGCTTGAGTAGACAGACTTGGCTGGTGGGATGCTCACTTCTATCATACCATGCTTATCCTTCTAGAAGTTGTTCATCTGGCTAAAGAGAATGACCTTTAATGGTATAAATAAGGATTTTTTTTTTAAAAAGAATTATCAAGAGTATACTAGTAACTATGCCAGAATAAATTATTTTATTTCTTTGTTTACGTTTTCCAACCCTCACCACACAAACAAGCATCTTGATAGCAGGACGCTTATATGTCTTAGTTTATCCTTAGCAAATAATATGCTTTAATCTATTCAAATCATTCAGCAACTAAGTATTGAATAGGTACTAGGCCCAGACACTAGATTAGGCCTTGGGAATATAGCCTTGGAAAGACTCGGCTTCAGAGTTTCATTAGTATTACTAGGAAAAAATATCATTAGCAAGACATCTTTTTTATAGTTGGTCTTTGAAAATTAAAAAAAAAAAAGTCACTATCTTTTTATGTGTACAATGTGTAATAACACTGTTGGAGACTGATAGGGTGCCAGATAAGGCTTTTATTTTACCTGTTGAAGGAGATTTATAGAGAGCTCAGAGAGGCTCAACAGCTAAACATTTTGATTTTAGTCTAATTGGAAAGGAGAATTTAATTTTACTGATAATTATAGGTGAATAAAGAGTGCACTTAAGTTGAAATTAAAAAGTAAAATAGTAAACCAGTTAAGTTCATTGTAATACTGTAGTTTTCCCCTGATAATTTGCATTACATGATCATGATCTCATAGAATACATTCAATCTGTGGTTTAATATAATAATATTATCCCATGTAAGTTGGTAAATAGATAGATGTAAAAGAAGAACACTTCTTTTGTGAAGTGTGAAAAGATTTAGCTCTTTACCTTGGAAGGGATTTGAAAATTGGGTCACCTTATCCATTTTGTTCATACTGATGGAATACAGGTCACTGATGTCTGGCTTTGTTTAGCTCTTCTTGCTCCATTTTGACAACGTGATAAAGAACATAATTACTGAACTACTCAGCTAACAAAGATGGGGGAATCACCTTCTCAAAAATGGAAAAGCACCTTTTTTTAAGTATATTGAAGGCCCATCAAATTCAGACTTGAAACTTTTCCCACTGAAGAGCCAGGCCAAGGAGGTATGTCTTGAGAGGAACATAGCTCCTAATTAGCTCCCCAGCCTGGGTGTTGGAAGGTGAAGGCCTCTGTGCTTGGCTTCCCATTTCTTGGAAAAATTAGCTCCCCAGCCTGGGTGTTGGAGGGCGAAGACCACTGCGCTTGGTTTCCCATTTTTTAGAAAAACTTCCTGGGAGAAGGGACAATGTCTCTGAAGCACTCATTATACATTTACTGAATAAATGAAGGAAGCTTGGCAGCATCGTCTTTAGTTGGGATCCTGATCTCTCTGAACCTATCCTTCTATCTGCCTGAACCTGAATTTCATATGTGATCTACATGTGTAACAGGGACAACTTACTTCTCTCAGCCTCAGTTTCCCCATTTGTAAATTGGAGATTCTAGCCAATCCTCTATAACCAATAAGGAGTAAAGATTTCTCAGTGAGAATGATCTAATGTTTTTGGCTCTGTAAATAGGGTCATTTCGCTATTACCCAGGTTCTGTTCAACAAAGGCTGAATACGTCTCTTAACTGCTAGATGAAAACGATTTACACTGCTTTCTGTGTTCCTCACCTTGTCTCTGGCGACTTTCCATATTGGCCATTTTCTCTGTGCCTCTTCCTTCTCTGGCTCTTTAAAACTTGGTATTCTTCAGATTTTCTTTCTTATGATATATACTCTCGTTGGTTGATCTCATAGCTTTTTCTAGTTTTAAGTACTTGACCATGTCTAAACCTCCATTTCAAGCTCAGTCTTATGCCTCTTACCCTGTACCCTAGACTGGTATATTGCTACCAACTCTATTGTCACCAGGATGTCTGTGGCAGAGACAGGCTAGTTGCTTATCCAACCCGGTTCCTCTTCCTGGGCACACAGACTATAGCTGCTAGCTTCTTCCACATGTAGTATGAGATCAAACGAATAAGCCCTAGGCCATGGTCTGATGTGATTGAAAATGATATGCACCAATTCCATATATCTCTCTCTTCTATCTTCATGGCTGGAAACAAAGTTCTTCAAGATGGCACTGCATAATATGGGGGGCGTCTGGATTCCCGAGTTACTTCTTGAAGGAGAGGTTTCCAGGAGAGCTGCCTAAACTGCACCGGGCTATAACATGAGCCAGGAATAAAAAGTCTGTTAAGTCACTGAAATTTAGGGGTTATTTGTTGCCATTTTGTTGCCATAGCGGAGCTTGACCTTTCTTTATTAAGATGGTGTCCCCTAGGCACCATGAACTCTGTAGGTTCTACTTCCCACTTCAGCTGGTGGCACCATCCTCTTTTTAGTCACCCAATTCACAGTCCCCTAGTCCTCAGACAAATCCAATTAATAACTAACTCCTGTGGATCTTAACTCCCTTATTTTTTCTTGGAAATATCTATCTTTTTTTGAACCATTACTCTGATCGTACCTCTTGCAATTTCTTACCTGCATGTTGATTTGAATGAACTTAAAACAAACCAGGAAGCATCCTATTAGAACAGTTGGTCATTATTAAAAGGCATTCCCGGCAGGGAAGAGAAGAGAATGTGGTGACAGTGTAACAATACAGTTGATGTCTGGGAATAAGTAAATCTCCAGATGACTGATGAAGGAAGTGGAGACCTCCCCGGCCTTTGCTCTGTGCTGGCGATGCCCGTATACAAAATAAAAAAGGACCCCATGCAATGCACAGATGGAAAAGTGAGGCTTAATGCAATTAACCGTGGACACCTGGATACTTCCTACCTACCGTCTTCCTCTTTATCTTTTCATCCACTCACGCATGCTTTTGATAAAGGGTCAGAATGCCAGCTGCTTACTGTGCGCAGATCAAAGCTGGAGTGATAGTCTGGCAGGGGTCTTCTTGCTAAGCTTAACCTTACCTGGGAGAGTCAGTTAGCTCAAAACACTTCTAATCACCTGTGATCCCTCCTTATGTCTCCTGCAGAGTGTGGCACTGTAGTTGACAGCTCCCACGCTCCCCTGTCCGTTTAGTGATGCTCCCTTTGTAAAAGCAGCTCTTGGTTTTATCAACCTATATTCCCTCTCCAACGAAAAGGAAGCCCCACTTTGATCGTGCGACTCTTGCTTCGAAGCCCCTCCTGTGCAGCAAGCCCTTCCTTTTCTTCGTTTCTGCAGCAGTGCTCTCTCCGCCAAGCCTTAGCACACATTCCCACTGAATATTAAAAAAAGAAAATTAAAATAAGCCCTTGTTTAAAAAATAGTGTCCTCCTTTAAATAATTCTTTAGCAGTCCACAGCATTGGTCTTCCCTGTAGAATAAAAAGGTCTTATGGAAACCAAGGAACGAAGAAGTGATTTTGAAGGTGCCTGGTGGACACCTTTGTGCCAGGTTTTATCAGAAAGCTTGTGATTATTAGAGCTTACACCAAAATGCAGTGACTAAAATTTCCCTGCCCTCCTCAGTCAGGTAGGTATGTGGGGGACATTTCTGCACCTAGAACAGTTTCCCATATAACTACAGAGTTGGCCACACTCATCCTTTTTACTATTGATCTTCTTCTGAACCCCTTCTCTCTGCTTGTTTCCTACCTTGAAACTGGACCTTTCAAGCCTGCAGTTGCATTATGTTGTCTCCTTCCTCTCTCTCTCTAGCTGAAGTGGCCACATGCGTGGGACAGGCAATGACAGTCATCTACACTTGCAAGGGAATGATGGCTTTTCTGTAGCCTCTTCTAAGAGTATTTGCTTTTAAAGCACTATAACCCATTGCAAAATGAGGGATTGTGCTCCCATTAGAGAAATGTAAGGTGAAATGGGTATAGAGGGGGTTGAGGATATTTTTAAGAAGAATGTTCTCCTTGAAGTACTTTCATAACCTGTAACTCTGTGCTGTGGGACCTTCTCCATCCTGTGTGAGGCTCTCTCCATCAGCATCTCATTACCTGTCATAGGGGTATAGGCACTGTGTTATCCTTCATCTCTTGAGAGTCCCTATATGTAAAAAGAACAAAGACTTAAAAAAAGGAGGGGAGAGGATATAAATGATGAAGCATTTCTCTGTTTTCTTCTTGTCTAGAAACCGTGCATACAGCCAGGTAACTTCCTACCTCCATCCTTTGAACATGCCATTCCACACGTCAGGAATTCTTCTCTTTTCCCCTTCATGTCCATCTTTGAAGTGGTCTTCTCCAGTGAGCCCCTCCCTGATTCCTCTGGTCGGAATTGCTTCTTTTCTTTATTTTTATTTTAGGTACAACATTTAGCAACACTTTGTGTTTTTGTCATCGATAGTACACTGAGGCATGACAATGTTGTGCCACTTTGCATAATTCAGTGCAGCGGGCTTATGAAATTCACAAGCCTGAGCATTAAAATCTTGATCACTGCAGTTGGGTGGGGTCTACCCAGTTTAAATTTCTGTTTTTATGATAATATCTAAAAGGGGATCTTTATCTTAGGACTTTATGAAGGTAATATAAATGTGCATCAAATTATTTTTTGAAACAATATGGGGGGTATAAATAAGTAAATAATAAGTGAACGATGCTATGCAATGAGAGCTATGTGGTGTTAGCAGGCAAAATTATTTATAAATAAGGAATTATACATTATATATAGAGGCGTGCTGATGTTGGCCAACTTTCTCCTCACTAAAGGATTGATAAACTGCTCAGTAGCGTGGGCAACATAAAAGTTTCTGTTCCGTGCTGGATATATATATTTTTTTTCCTTATGTATCATCCAAGTTCTACTGGCTCTCGGGTTATTTCTGTGTTTCCCTTGTTGTTTTGGTCCCTCATCTGCCCTAAAATATTTCTTCTGTCAGAGCTTTTAATGTTATTTGCAGAAAACCTGTAGTCCTTGATTTTTCATTTGCTTTTATGTTCTGGAAAATCACCCTACTTTCCCCTTCCTGTACTTTGCTTTTCTGCAGAGGTGGGAGGTCTCCACTCCACACCCTTGTATCATAAGAGTAGTTTCTTGATTAGGACCAGAGCTGAAACGAGGTTTTCTCTTGGGGCACTGACATGGCATCTGAGACACCTTCATTTTTGTCTCATTATTTCTTAAGCTCTGAGGTGCACCCACCAGGGGCATTACTACTTCAGTACACCATACCCAACCTCCCGTGGAGCCTATCTTATGACGGTATTTGTGTCTGTGCCTTATCACCTCTGCTAGACGGTAACCTCTTGAAGATGTCAACAGTATCTCATTCAATTTGTACGCTCCAGGGTCCTAACAGTCTTGCATATGGTAGATATTCCTGGAATGTTTAATGGATTGAACTGCATGAACTATTACTCTAAGTGCACAAAAATGGGTGCTAGAGCTCTGAAGAGCCTTAATTCACCTCATGGGGTTACATGAAGATCTGTCAGACTTAGTTTATACACCCCAGCTCTCCATGGGTAAAGTCAATGCCAATTAATGACGAACTTCTGAATTGGAGAGAAAACACATTTTCACCTACAGGCTGATCAGTTTCTTTTCTGCTGTATATCTCAGTGATCATAAAGCAAGAAGACCCCTGGGACTCTATTCTATTTAGGCAAAGGCAGGTGTGCTGGGAAGCTTTATATTTACACACAAACATAGGAAAGCAGGGCTTATTTTTGCAATTACTTGCGAAGCTTGCCCATGTTTTCCAGCATGTAAATTAGGACTTGAAGGAAAACATCTAATTGCATTTCGCTCCAACTAATTGCCAACTCAAAATTTTAGATTAGTGCACACACCATACTTAATTTTTTTGTTGTTATTAATAACACATTGAGCTTGGCAGTATGAAAAATAATGAGACGGAACTGAAAAGACTTGAGAGCTGGTCCATGAAGGAAATGTTTGGGGTAGGGTGGTCGGGAAACTTTGAGGAATGTGGACAAAGCCACGGCTAAAACGCCAGACAAAGATTGCCTGGATCTCATGCTCCTCTATGGGTTTGCTGGTAAAGGTTAGACGGAGAGGAAAAAATAGAGATGGCATGTGGAGTCATTGCATGTGTTTTGCCACAAGGAGGGGCCATGGTTACAACCATGGAAGTGTCCTTGACTTGTATTCTACCGGTAGCCTTTCTTGCATGAAAAACAAAATCTACTTAAAAGAGCTTTTTTAAAAAATATGCTACACATCCAGAAAGAATGGTATGGTCTTTTGTGAGTAATATAAACATACTGTGATATCCTTACGTTATTAAATGAGCATTACAAAGCATGACAGAGTCACAGCCACACCAAAAAAATAAGGACAAGCTAGTGTTGACTGAAAATAAAAAGGGAGAAGCTTTTTCACATGTTGTCATGAAAAGGTAACTGGAGGCCTCAGAATTCTCCTGTTTTCTCAGCAAGAGTTATTCTCCAAAGGACACAATGAACTTTTTGTCCTTCTAAACACAGAAGTCAAAAAAATGTATCCTTGAAGCTCAGTGTAGCAACAGTGGGTTTGTGAATCTATTTACCATTGGGAAGAATTTATTCTGAGGTGGTTCGTTCCCGGGTTTCTAAATGAAGGATTGGTTGGAAGGGAGACGGGATGAATCTTGGAAAAAATGTCTGAATTAAATAACGTGTTCCCATCATAGCGTCCCTCTGATTTCAGGCTATGCCCTTCTTTAGCGTGCGCCCATCTGTGCCAGGCACGGTGCTAGATGTCGCAGCTGTCCCAGGGACCGTGCTCAGGAAGATACCTACTGGTGTTGCGTTTCTAGACAGGTGGAGAGCATATATTAAAACACCAGACACATAAGTAAATATATACTTATAAATTACGTGAAGTGCCATGAAGGAAAATCATGGGGATTGATTAAGACCACAAATGTTGCATCTCATTGAGATGGGGAAAGCCTGGAGAAGCCTCTCTGAAGAAATGACATTTAAGCTGAGACCTATAGGATGAGGAGGATTTAGCCAAAGCAGCGGGGATAGATATTTCCAGACAGATGGAAGGACAGGTGTGGAGGCCCTGCAGGGACTAAGAGACAGCACTTGGGGGTTGGAGCTTGGTGATTGAAGGGGGAAATGGCTTGAAATGTGGCTGGGCAGATTGGCAGAGGGATCCCCACACAGGGCCCTGTAGACCACGGTGGGGGGTTTCTGCAAGCCACAGAAAGCTGCTGAAGGGTAGAAGGGATGAAAATCAATTTATAGAAATCTCAGTGTAGAGAAAGGACGGGAGAAAGGCAAGGATAAGTGCCAGGAGACCAGTTGGGAGGGAATTTCCATGGGGATGGTGAATGTGTTGCTCATTTGCCTATTTGTTCTGAAATCTGTTCTTCATCCTTCCCATGCAAAACAAAGTATATTTCTCAAACTCTCTGGCCAACTTGCTTTTGGGTGGGGTAAACCAATATGAGGTGGTAGAGGGAGATTGCATATCTGGAGGAAGCGCGAAGCCCAGGATAGTTCCTCTTGTCTCTCCCTGCTTTGTGGGGGCATCCACAGCAATGCTGGTCCTTTTGGTGTCAGCTCCTCCAGGACAGCCCCCCTGCACAGACCCACTGGATAGTCCCATTGTCTCTGGGCCTGGATCCTTCAGGGCAATCTTCCCCATGGTCCCTCTTTCTCTTTGGCTTCCCAGGTTCTCACACTGTAGCAATGCCCTCTCTTGCTGAGTCATGGATGTAACAGTGGCTCCCTGCTCTTGCTAATGTCTGGGTTGTGCCATCCTTCTCTCTTTGGCTCTTCAGCTCTTCCAGCCTTTATAACTTTATAACTAGCCTTTATAACTAGCCCTCTAGATTTAAATTCCCTTGAATCAGAGCTTGGTGATGACTGGTCCTGACTGGTGCAGTGAGCAGCAGTGATAACTTGGATGATGAGCACCTATATGGATGGGAGATAGTTTCTGGAATCCTATGCGAACTAAATGAAGACAATGGAGGAATGAACTAGATCTGCAAGCTCTGGATAGAGTTTTCCAGCACGCTGAGCAGGATTAATTAATCTCCAGCTAAATTTAGTTGGCATAGACTTGACTGAGGAAAACAAATGACCATTGGCTGACCTCCTACACACTATGGATGTGCCCTAAGCCCTCATTAGTGGTCATGAAGGGGTCAACAGTCTGGTCCAAGCTAATACCACTCCACCCACAGACTCCAACCTTCACATTCTAATTTCTAGAGTTGAGGTCTGGGTAACTTCCTCTGACCACATTGTTCTGTGTGAGACTGTGTTCCTTAAAAGAAAGAAGGGATAGTTACCTTTTGTTAAGAAATGATTTTTCCCCCAATTATTTTTCAGCTTTTCTTTCCTTTTCTTAGAAGATCGATAGCCTTTCTTGTTCCTTTTGCTTTTTCAAAGCAAGCTGTTCTAGCAGTTACCATCTGTTCTCCTGACCCCGGCTGCCCCTATAGCTCTGCTCCAGCACCCCCTGACTGAAGGTGCTCTTGTCTGCACTGACACACTGCTTCGTCTCCCTTTTAAAAATGAACCTTTGCAGGACTCAGGACTCTGTGAAGTCACTGGGTGTGTGGGCAACAAAGTGGGACAGAACAAAGCATCAGCGACATTCCTGCCATGGTCTATGGAGGGCTGTGCACATCAGGAGGGTGAGAAGCCAGCTACTTCTGTGGGCTTCCTTTGGATAGCTCACACTGTAAACAATTCAGGAAGATTTGGGAAGTTTTTCTTAGATCATATTTTTGTGGCCCCAAGAGTCTGGACATAATGGGTAGGAGATGAATGTGTATAGGACTGGTGGAGGTGTGGGTGTTGGAAGACTCCAGTGCTTTCAAGGCCTGTGGATCTGTGAAAGTCTCCCTTCCTCCCTCTCTCTTTTCTTCCTCCCTTTTTCCCTGCTTTCCTTCCTGTATCCATTCATCCAACAAGAATTTTGAGCATTTGTCATGTGGTTATTAGGGGTGTGTGCAAGGTGGCCTGAAGCATATGAAAGAACTGCAAGGGAGATTTGCTCTCAAGGGCTGGGTATAATATCGACACACATCTGAAAAATGAATTTGCCTCTAGTAAATAGCAGTATAGGGTCAACATAGGATTGGGAATCAGGAGGTCAGTTCTCAGTCTTACTGGCACCTTTGAGTCCCTGCGGTCTTGAGCAAGTCACATAGCCTCCCTAAGTTGATCCACGTATAACATGGAAAGATAGAACTTAAAGATCTTTAAGTCATATATCATTGTTCTATGATTAATGGGCACATTTATGAGTGATCTAGAGCAGAGGTGCTTGAACAGTATAGTTTCAGGTTCTCCTTAATACTCTTAAAAATTGTTGAGGATCCCAGAGCTTTTGTTTATATGGGTTGTATCTGCTGACATTTACCATACAAAATTGACATTTAATAAAAAAAACAAGACATTAAAATATGTATTAATTCATTAAGAAAGAAACCCATTATAGGTAAACATAAAATTAGTTTCATGAGAGAAATAACTTTATTTTTTGACCAAATACCCACTATCATCTATTACTGATTGATTAGAAAGGGCAAAGGGGCATACAAAGTCAAGTTAAATCTTAAATTTTGAGCCAAGTGACAGGCAGAATGGAGGCAACATCTGTTTTGGCAGAGTTGGGAAATTTAACAGGAATAATTTGAGGGCAGATGATGCTTGATATAATTTTGATATAATTTAGGACCTAAAATTCATAATCTTCCTATGGCCTATAAGATCCATCCTGATCTGTCCTCTGCCCAGTTCTGTCTCTGCTTCATTCACTGTGCTACAGTCATGACTTTTCCTTTACACCACTGCCAAGTTCACTGCAGCTTCTCACCTCTGCCAGGAATGTTTTCCTGTGCCTGTCCTTCTTGTCTCCACCAACTGTCCCCAAGTTGGCTGCCTCTCAGCATTCAGGTTTTAGTTCAAATGTCATTCTCCGCCCCCCCACCCCCAAGAGACTGTCTCTCTCCTGTTACCATCAACCTTTTCACCTTGTTTTATTTTCCTTCTAGCACTTACTATTATCTAGACTGCTCGTCCTTCTTTTGGTTGTTATTTATCTGGTTATTTCCTACCTCTCCCCACTAGATTGTAAGCTCCATCAGAGCAGGATATTTATGTATTGTTCACGTCTGTATTTCCAGCTGATACATAGTAGGTGCTCAACAAACATTTGTAGAATATGGAAATGTACAGCAGGCTGTGGAAATTTCAGGGTTAGCTCTTAGGAATGACACACAGATGTATGAGTTTGGAGGCCATGTCAGAGATGCAGGACTTGCAGCATGGCTCGGGCTAGAGTGTACAGGACATCTGTTCTTTCTGACAAAGGAGATAGACAGTGTGACTGTTGGAATACCTAGGGCCTATGGAGTTGATGTTGCCAGGATACTGAGAGAAATAAGGAGCGCTGTCATCAAAGACTCTGCACTGAGATGAAGTCATATGAGGTAGGAAGGATGTCTATCCCATAACAACCTGTGACTATGATGAGATATCACTCCTGTGATTATGTGATTTGGCAAAAAGGGTTTTGCAGATGCAATCAAGGTCCCTAATTAGTCGAACTAAGCAAAAGGGAGATTATCAGGTGGGCCTGACCTAATTTGGTGAGACTTTATTTATTTATTTTTTAAAAAGAGATTTATTTATTTGACGGGCAGAGATCACAAGTAGGCAGAGAGGCAGCCAGAGGTACAGTGTGGGGGAGCAGGCTCCCCATGGAGCAGAGAGCTCAATGCGGGGCTCGATCTCAGGACCCCGGGATCATGACGCGAGCCGAAGGCAGAGATTTTAACCCACTGAGCCACCCAGGTGCCCCTTTGGTGAGCCTTTAAAAGGAGGGCTACAGGTGGCATCTAGGAGATGCAGGTGGCCCCTGGCTGACAACCAACAAAATAGCAGGGGCCTCCATACAACCACAGGGAACTGAATCCTGACAACAACCATGTGAATTTGAATTAGAAAAGTACCTAGTCCAGGTGACACCTCAGTTTCAACCTTATGAGATTCTAAGCAAAGGACCCAGCTCAGTTATGCCAGGGCTTCTGATCTACCGTAAATGATGAGGTAATAAAGCTGTGTTGTTTTAAGCTGCTAATTTTGTGGAAATTTGTTACACAGCAATAGGAACCTAGTACATATTTCAATAAACGTTTGTATGTTTAATTGCCAATCATAACTGAACCTCGCAACCTTTCTAGATTTCACTGTGTCCATATATCATAATGATAATATAAGAAAGCGGGCTAATGATCAAAACAGTTTTGCAGCATTACCATTTGGGGACCCATGTAGATTGTCTCTCTCCTTAAATCACTTACTGGTATTGTTTGAAAAGCCACTTAAAAGCAGATAATCTATGTAGCCTTCTGCTCTAATTTTCCTTCTTAATACCCCACATCTTATTATTTTTCAGAAATATTAAGCAAATGGGGTGCCTGGGTGGCTCAGTGGGTTAAGCCTCTGCCTTCAGCTCAGGTCATGATCTCAGGGTCCTGGTATCAAGCCCCACATCGGGCTCTCTGCTCAGTGGGGAGCCTGCTTCCTCCTCTTTCTCTGCCTGCCTCACTGCCTACTTGTGATTTCTCTCTCTCTCTGTCAAATAAATAAATAAAATCTTTAAAAAAAAAGAAATATTAAGCAAGTTTTGTTTGTTTGTTTGTTTGATTGTTTTGGGGTCTGGTTAATCAATTCTTTTACTTCTTTGTTTCTACATAACAACCATTATTGTCTCTGTTCAGGACTCCTTGTCCCTGTTTCTTCTGTCTATGCCCCACTCCATATAGTAGTCAAAGTGACCTTTAAAAAAATGAAGTTAAATGATCAGATGATGTTATTTCTCTGCTTTAAACTTTTATGGACTAAATGTTTGTGTCTCCTCCAAATTTGTATTTTGAAGCCCTAACTAACCCCTCAGTGTGACTCTATTTGGTGATAGGGCCTTTTTGGAAATAATTTAGATTCAATTGGGTCATAAGGGTGGGTCTCTGATCTGATAGGATTAGTGGTCTGATAAGAAGAGACGGGAGCGTTTTGCTTTCTCTCCATGCACACACAATGAGGAAAGGACATGTGAGCACACTGTGAGAAGGTCGTCATCTCCAAGTCTGGAAGAAGGCTCTCACCGGGAATCAAACTGGCCTGCACCTTGATCTTGGACTTTCCAGTCCCAGAACTGTGAAAAATAAACGTCTATTGCATAAGCTGCCTAGTGTATGGTACGTTATTAAGGCAGCCTGAGCTGACTAACACAAAGCCTTTTAGTGGCTTCCCCTTCCTTCCAAAAATGGAACCAGGGCCCTTTATCACCAGTCCTCTCCCTGGCTTCATCATCTCCGTTTCTTACCTGCTTTGCTCACAGTGGCCTCATTTTAGGACTTAAAACATGCCACTCTTTTCCACTGCAGTGCCTTGGTCTTCACTGTGGCTTCTCAGGAAGTTCAGTCCTTTAGATCTTAGTGTACATGTTAGTTCCTTAAGGAGACTGTCCCTATGACCCTTTCTTGGTAAAATTCTGTTCCCCCTATTGTTCTAATTGGATTGTTCCCTTCATTTGATCATTCAACTTACCCACTGGATTGTAAACTTGCAAGACGGCAGGCATACATCTCTTTTACACACTGTTGTATCCCAGAGCCTACCTCAAGTACTGGGACACAGTAAGTACTTAGTAAATCTTTATTGCATGAACAAAGAGCTGACATCTTAGGAGTGTTGGTTTTGATGCGTTCCACATAGACTCTGGAAGCCAGAGCTCCACATCCTGGGCCCAGGTCTTCCCTTCACTTTTGGGGTCTTCCCTTCACTTTCGGAGTCCCTGGGAGATACCCTTTACTATTGACATGTATGTGTTTGCTGTTAGAGGGAAAGCAGTACTAATTAATTTCCAGGAAGGTGTTGATGAATGAATATGTTGGTTTTTTGGTTTCTTTTCAGAATACACACTAGCTGTCCATTTCAAAGACAATGGATGGTATGGTTGGTTTTCAAATAGTTGTCACTTCACTAGTGATTATGGTATAAAACCATCTAGATTACAACGTTTATACTGTGTAGTTTCTTATTCCTCAGTGATCTTGAAAATAATGCTAACAATATGGTACAAAAAGATTGCAATTGAAGGGTTTTTTCGTTCACATTTTCTCTTCAATTTCTTGAAGATGGTTCTTATGGCCCTGAGTAATACTACTGTCTTTCAAATAAACCTTCATTTTTATGTTCCCTAATTAATGTTCCTTAGGGCTTTTAAAAGCTTCCTAAACATGCATTTCTTTAGAAAGCATAAGAAAAATGGACTGCAAATATTAGGTTTGCTCAGAAGAAGAAAACAGGGGGTGGGGGAGGTGTGAGGGGAGAAAAAGACCCCCAAATTGTTATAGAATAAGATTTCCAAATCTGAGTGTATGATGAATTGTGTTTTAAGATTTTTACTTAAGCTGCTTAAAAATTGAATCTGGACACAAGAAAGGTTGCTTTATTAAGAGTGGAAGCCCCACTAGAATAGTGAAATTTACAGTAGCCATTATAGGTCCTATGTTCTCTTTCTCCATCATGAACGACATGGGGCATCCTGGGTTCCCCTTCTAAGCCCTCTTTGCTTTAAGGGAGCATGCATTCTCTCCCCTTAGTCACAGTTGAGACCTGCTTCATAAACTCCTTTCTCATCTGAAATTTCTCCACTATGAGGAGGCACATTTCAGAGCTCCCAGGACTAGGCGTTTGATTCAGGCTTACTCATTAACTATACCATATTCACTCACATAGGTAATGAATATCCTCGCAGAAATCCAGGAGAAGTACTGTGGAGGGTGCTGTCCCCCTCAGCCTTCACAGCTCAGTACAGACCCCACCTGGTCCACAGTCTTCTCATCTGCGCGTGTCCACCTGAGTGCATCAAACTCAAATGCCCACAGGTGCCAGAGAGAAACAGAACGTTGTGATTTGGGCAGATGGGAGACAATAAAGAGTGGTGGGGCCTGTCAACACAGAGTGCTTGGCTCACCCAACAATACTGGGGTGCTTTCAAAAATATGCATTGCCTGGGGTGCCTAGGTGGCTCAGCCAGTTGAGCATTTACTCTTGGTTGTTGCTGGTTTTTGTTTTTTAATACTTTATTTATTCATTTGAGGGAGAGAGAGAGAGCATGAGTCATGGTAATGGACTGAGGGAGAGGAAGAAGCAGACTCCCAGGTGACCAGGGAGTCCTCTGTGGGGTTTCATCCCAGGACCCTAGGATCATGATCACAACCCAAGGCAGACTCAACCCACTGAGCCTCCCAGCCGATCCCTGCTCTTAGTTTTGGCTTAGGTTATGGTATCTGGCCCTAGGGTCCTGCCCTTGGTGTCTGTGCTCAGCAGGTAAGTCTTCCCCACCCCTCCAACCCTACCCCCACTCACAGGAATTCACACGCGCTCTCTCTCTCTTGCTCTCTCAAATAGATGGGTAAAACTAAAAAAAAAAAAAAAAAAAAAAAAAGCCTGGTTAGCTCCACGATGGACAATGATTTCTCTCTGCAGCACTTTGTAGTGTTAGCTAATTTCCTACTCAGCATCAATTCTGGCATCTTAAGTTTCTAGGGCTTAGGCCTACAGGCGTTTTTCTTCAACCACATTGTAATCACGGCAAGGAGAGGGATGCTGCCTGACACGTTTGTTTGCCGTGTGGATTGGAATCCGCCCCCCTGGCTGCCGCAGGGTCCACCATAGCGGCTGCTGCGGCCACGGGCTGGCTGGGTTCCTGCCTCCTGGCTGCGCGCTTGCTTGCACCGTCATGCTCACCCCCGTCTAGCCGCCACGCCGTCTCCCCTGAATGTGTTCTGCTTAAGGAAGGGCTGCTGGGTAAGGAGCTCCATGGTCAAATAATTTGGGGAAAAGCTGAGTTTAGCAAGGTTAAAGTTTAATAGTTTCCTTTACTGCAGGATTTTTTTTTTTTTTTGGTATAGCCTTAAAATGTTAATGAACACCATACATTTTTAAAAGGGGTGAGATAGTCTGTGATTGGCGCTCTCAACCCCGTTTGAAAAACGACATTTTCCAGCTTCCCTCGCAACCAAAGTTCTGGATGAGGATTCAGTTCCGCCTGTCACGTGCATTCCTATGACATTTGGAAGGTGAAAGTGAGAAGTAGGTTATTTTCCTGCTGTTGATGCTGGTAAGCAAGGTCACAGGGATGTAATTATTTATAGGCAGTTTTGGCTTGGTCATGTGACAGTCGCAGCTTCCAGACGTCTCCTCTGTGGCAACACTGTCTGTGGGTTCTTGTGCTGAGCAGCCTGGGGGCAGACCCTGACTTCTGTTCCTTCCACCCTTCCGAAAATTCTGTTATCACCTAACTTCTTATATTCAATTCCTTTTCTGCTTGAGACATTTAGAGTGGTTTCTTTCTTTCTTTCTTTCTTTTTTTTTTTTAAAGATTTTGTTTATTTATTTGACAGACAGAGATCATAAGTAGGCTGAGAGGCAGGCAGAGAGAGAGAGAGGAGGAGGGCCTGATGTGGGGCTCGATCCCAGGACCCTGGGATCATGACCTGAGCCAAAGGCAGAGACTTTAACCCACTGAGCCACCCAGGCGCCCCCTTTAGAGTGGTTTCTGTCTCCCTCACTGAACATGGGCTGATACAAGGACTAGAACGTGTGTCCGTTATATACATTAGTATGTGTATTACTACATATGCATGTATATATATGTACATATATATGCTCAGAAATAATTTTGTTTTCACAGCATAGCTCTCAAGACCATGGTTCTTCAGAAACAATTTTGGGAAATTGTCTGTGGCAAGAACATTGAAATCAATATCTGAAGGAAAGTCTACGTTACAGTTATGACTTCTCTGTTTACTAGACTGGGAGGTGAGCCTTGAGTTCTCTGAGCCTTGAGTTCTCTTCCTCATTTGAAATATAAGAACAATAATTCCTGCCCTCCAGACCTCACAGGGTTGTCGTGAGAATCAAATGAGATGATCAATGTGGAAGTGGTCTGGAAACTGTAAATTGTTATAGAAATGGGAGGCATCATCATTAGTCATGCTGCCACCTATGAAAATGAATGTTAGATTCATAATGCAGCGACATCATTCTCTTAACGATTGCCTGAGTAGTTGCTGGTTCCTTGAAAACATTGGGGGTCTGATGGATTAATCAGCTGGGAGCAGAAATACCACCAGACTTGCCAAATAGACCATAAACCAAAGGGGCCATTTCCTCAGCTCCCAAGGTGGCCTCTTTAACAACGGATAAACACAGACTTCTCCTGCTTCCCCATCTCTCCCAAATTAAAGCCTTTGGGGGAAACATTCTTAACAGAAACCTTTACATCTTCAAAATAGACCAAAGGAAGTGCAGCAAAATATTTCCTTCATTTTCTGGTGGTGAGATGGGTCCTTTCATTAGCAGATTGAGTACAAACAGCCCCCACAGTCTGCTCCAGTAATTTCCAAAACATGATTTACATAAATTTAACTTTGTAATCTTGTGGTTATATGACTGCATTAAAATGACAAATAATGTGACAAGATGCAGTGTCACATGCTGATATGGTGGCTGACTGTTTACCAGCAGCGGGTCAGTCGGAGGTGTCTCTCACATATCATCCTCTCTTCTCTCAGGATGGGGATATTTAGGAAGTAGCCCCAATTCTGGTCTTTTTGAGAAATGAGAGAGGTATACCCCTGTGTCTCACACACAGAAAATCTGAAGTGAGTGGCTACAATTTATCTGCTCCACTTAAGATTCTTTGAAAAAACTTACCTCAACGTTAGCAGTCAGCGGTTCAATGCAACACACTAATGTGTGTAGGACCCTGTTAAATAGAGTTGATGACCAACGTCCAGGATTTTAGAGAAGCAAGCAAGGGATTCTACAAGTTATTTTGTCCAAAGGTCTCCTTTTGTTTTCATCACAATCTAAATCGTATTGCTAGATGTCACACCTGTAATGAATGGAAAATAACCCCATTGTAGTAACTCACAGGCAGCAGGCACCTAATGACTGTTTTGTGAACAAATGGGTAGAACCTTTTTTTAACTTTGTTGTTTTTTTATCCCAACTGTCAATAACATACGGGGTATTGAGATTCATAATTAATGTCCTGTGTCCTTCCTTTCTGTCCATCTGTCTTTTATCCTTTCTCACTTTCTTTCTTCCCTCCCTCCTTTCAGTCACGGAGTATCCACTGCCCATCAGGCTGTGTTCAGATCACCAGGAATATACAGGATACAATGCTGACTCCTAGGGCTCTTTCCTTTCTCTTCCACTTATCACATTGGAAATTACATGTTTAATGTCTGTCTGCTCTTCTGGACTGTAAGCTCCCCAAGGGCCGAGAAATGTTCTGCCTTGTTCCCTGCTCTATCTTCATATCCAGAACAGTACTCTGTTCACAATAATTGTTCAATAACTGTTTATCAAAAGACTCAGGCCCTTTTAGGATTGTGCATTTCCCTTCACTGTCTTAGGTGTCTTATGTCTAATTGGGCTTCTGCTGCTCCCTACTCTACCTGTCAATTTATTCTCACAAGGCCACTGGTGACCTTTGTAGAGTCAGTTTCAGCCTTTTCAAATGCTTACAAGACCACTCTATCACAATTGTCCCTAAGACAAGAGCCTCACAATCTAAGTGAGGGATTCAGCGGGATGTCAGAGGTGCAAAGCCCTTCATGGGCTGACAACTGATTAGGGAGCAGGAACCTGTGCAGGAGTGGGTGAATAATGACACAAGTCAGGAAAAGTGAAGAACCATATAAACCTTGCAGAAGTGCCATAATAGGGGTAACTGAGGTAGTTGGGGGGGAAAACTCAGAGGAAACTGAACTTGAGCTAGGTCTTAAGAGAGAAGAGAAAGGCATAAGGAAAGGCTCCCAGCATCATTCTGAATAGGACTTGTGGTATGTAATGTGGGAGAGATGAAATCAGACCTTGAGGTTATTTAAATGCAAAGCTGAAGATTACATTTTAACCTGTGCACAATAAAGAATGTCTGAAGGCACTAGGAGCGTAGGGGGCAAAGCCCACACAGAGCTGTGTTTTCGATAGAACAAGGGTGGTGGAAAGCTTAGCCTTCTCTCTCATTCCTGGATTGTGAATTGCGAAGTCCATCCTGCTTTTACTCCCTTTAGTAAACAGTCTCATCTTTCTCCCAATTTAAACACTACCACGCATTCCACCAACCTCAGAAACAAATGCTCTCTTACTCCTCATCTCCATTTACCTATTTCTGCTTCCTCAGGCCAGTTTTTCAAAGAATGTCTGATGTTCTCTGTATCCACTTTTTCCTTGTTACTCCTTAACCCGCCACAGTCTAGATGCTGCCCTAACCACTGAAATGTCTCCTCCGGTCAAGGTCACCAAGAAGCTTCTAGCGGTTAATTTGATAAATTTATTTATTTCAAAGATTTTATTTATTTATTTGACAGGCAGAGAGAGAGAGAGAGAGAGAGAGAGGTGGAAGCAGACTCCCTACTTAGTAGGGAGCCTGATGCTGTACTCGATCCCAGGACCCTGAGATCAATACCTGAGCCAAAGGCAGAGGCTTAACCCACTGAGCCACCCAGAAGCCCCTAGCTGTTAACTTGAAGGGACAGTCTTCAGTCCTTATGTTACTCCATCTTGCATGTCATTGTTTTGTGCCCTCTTTCCCTTTTGAGGAAACCTCTCTTGCTTTGGCTGTCAGGCTAACTCTTGGTTTTCATTCTACCTCTCTGAGATGTCTCAGGTGTTCCTCTCTTACATGGCATTTTTTTATATATGGCTGTTTCCCAGGGCCCTTTTCTCTGTCTTTTTTTTTTTTTTAATAGTCCACGCGAGTGTGGGACAATTTGGTGAAGATGTCCAATGGCACTTGGATATAGAGATTTGTGCTTGAGATGAAGATTTGGGGGTTGTCAGCATATATGGGGCAAGTGAAGACATGGGATTAGGGGAACATGGGTAGAGTAAGAGCCAGCTCAGGGAAGCCATATGTAAAGAGCAGCTGGAGGGAAGGAGACACCCAGAGAAGGGGGAAACCAGGGGAGACCGATGATTTGGAAATCAAGGAAGGAGAGTTTCCAGAAGCAGAGAATGCTACAGACACATTACGTAAGGTAAAGACAGGGAGGACCCGCTGGACCCTGGAAAATGCTCATTACTGAGAAAGACAGAAACTAAGTTTTCATGAGCTTGAATGGGGGAAGGGCAAGAAGGTAGAAAGGGCTTGTGTAGTTTGCCTTTTCTAGAATCTTGTCTGTGAAACAAGGGAGGAATTGAGTGATAGGAAGAGAAAGTAAGTTGCTGTATCTAAGATGGGAGAGACTTGCATGATCAAGTTCTTTAGGCAAAGGGAAAGGTAAAAAGCTATTAATTTTATATATCACCGAGTTCATAACTAGTCGATAGAAACAGACAGGGACGCACTGAGATCCATATTAAGGAAAGCAGAGTATGTGAGATTCCAAAATTTCTCGTGTTGTGGGTTCATTTCTATTCTTTAAGTTTAATATATGTCTGGTGTTTCATTTCATTTCTTCACAGCAGTACATCATAATTTAATTTTTTTCCTTGATGTAGGTATAAATGGAGATGCTAAGGCATATTTATGCGTACAGGGTCATTTCTAGGAGCAGGCACTAAATATTAATATTCCAATATCCTCTTCCCAGCTCATGAGCCAAGCAAGAAATGCATTTTTCTTGCTTAGTGATTTTTTTTTTTCTGAAGCACAGGGCTATTTGAGTGGGCTCTCTGTGCTCAGAGAAAACAATATTATTATTATATTTTCCTGCAAAAGAAACATTATTTAGAAAACATGATTAACAGAGGAGCTGGGTTCTATATTCTATTTCTGGTCTACTCAGAGACATGATACCCAAGTCCAGCAGATCCAGATGCAACAATATTAACTGATCTTCTGCACTGGTGGGTTTAGTTTGCTTTTGGGATCTTTCATTTTTTCTTTGCATGATAGCATTTTGGGTTTTCCCCTGGGATGTTACCTTTCTCTCCCTTAGTGTTTATAGACTTTATCTCTGGCTCCCAAACAAGGCATATGACCCAAAGCAGGTAAATCAAAGTATGGAATTGCTTTGTCTGTAATGATGGTTTAGAGGTAGTAGCTCCATGGCCCAATCCTGGCCAAGGCCGGTCCTATTAAAGCTGGGGTTGAATGATGGCAAAAGATTTCTGCAACTGAAGATTTGGGTCTGGAGCTGCCAGCTAGCCAGCCTGAGAATAAAGTTAAGCACAAGTGAGGGCATGGCCAAGAGATGAAGAGAGCTGAGCTCTCGGTGGCATCAGTTGAGTTCTTGCCTCTAAGCATATCTAAAGCACTAACACTGTGTGTTTTTTAAATTCATGCAAGCCAAAAAATAACCTTTGGAGTTACACTCCTGTCCCCTGCAGTTGCAAGAGCTCTGGCAAAAATACTCACTTGATGCCACATTCACATGTGTGACCTTATGCAATTCTAGCCCCACTGGGTAAGGATTATTAACTTCATTTTATAGGTAAAGGTCACAAAACTGCTAAATGACAGAGCCAGGATAGGAAAGTCTTAAGTCCTGTGCTTGATCCATTATACCATAGCTCTTTCCTACAATCTCTCTCCTTAAGGTTTTTTCGTAGGAATTTACAGTGATTAATGCTATGGCCCGCCTTCACCTTACTGAACTCACTATTAAGGTAATGGTGAGCACTCTGATTTAAAACTTAATGCCGCCCTTAGTTCTAAATTTAGTTTATTTACACTTCTTATGTTCTTTATTTCTTCTTCCTTTCCATATATTAATATTCTTTCCTAGACTCCATTAGAGGTGATAGATCCAAGAGACAATTATTAATATGATAGCCCTGTTTTTATTTAAAATATATGTTCCTCAGCCTGCCACGTCCGTTGATTTGAATTAACATATCTTATTTGCAGGCAAAGTAGATGATGACTTCTAGCACCTGGCACATACTAGACACTCAGTAAGCATTTGTGGAAGGGTTGCTCGAGTGCCCATAGCAGACCCTAAACAGTTTACCTATTGCCTGATGAATGATACTTTGGCCATTTTGCCTGAGACTTTCCTCCCCATACCTGGCCTGACATTCAGACCTTTAGTTTTTCTTTCTGCTGTCAAACCATAGGAGTGACAGTGGGTACAAAAGTCTAGCCAACTTGGTTTCAGAGACTATGGATTTGAAATTCCTATTCTGTTACTAAGTAACTACTTGAGCTTAACTGAGTTACTGACTTCTCTGAGGCTCATTCTCTTCAGATAGGTTGTTTTGAGGGTTAAAAAAAATGGCACAACGAATATCAGTTATTATTGGCACATTGTACATGCCAGTGAGAAGGCAAGGAAGAAAGAAAACAGATTTACTTTCTCCCAGAGACAAATCAAGCTGAGCTGGTACAGCCGAGAAGCACAAAGGAAGTGTACAGGAAAGCTTTGGTTCAACCCTCTGGCACTTTCTCATCCCCTTCACCTTGTTTTATTTTTTTCTGTAGAACACAGCACCTTTGAACATATTTCATTTGCATATATATTATGTTAGTGATCTGTTTTGTCCTACTTGAATTTTAACTCCATGGGGGCAGGGACTGATTGAATGGGCACTAAAAATCATTTTTTCAGTAAATGTAAAATTGGAGGAGCACATAGAAAAAAAACACATTTGTGAAACTGCAAAGTGGATGGAGGAGGAAGAATCTGGGGCATGGGTGTTCCTGAGAAGGAGGACACGGACCCTATAAAGAGACTATCTTTAATAAGATCCAGGATCTGGTGTGGGGAACATCTTTCCCATATTTATTTTCCAAATACACACTTACATGTATTTTTTGCTTTCAACAAACCTTATTACAAAAATCACATTAAGGGACACCTGGGTGGCTCAGTGGGTTAACGTCTCTGCTTTCAGCTCGGGTCATGATCCCAGGGTCCTGGGATCGAGCCCCACATTGGGCTCCCTGCTCAGCAAGGAGCCTGCTTCCTTCTCTCTCTCTGCCTGCCTCTCTGCCTGCTTGTGATCTCTGTCTGTCAAATAAATATATAAATCAGTTTTTTTTTTTTTAAAAAGCCACATTAAATAACCTTTACAATTTGACATTCTCCTTAAGTCACAGTGCATTCTCAGAACAAAAGGATGGTTGATCACTGCAATGTTTTGAAAGTTAGGACACCTCAAATCTCATTCCTCGTCTCCTGAACTCTGTACTCCCTGGAAGGCATTGAGCACATACATGGTGACACTCCTGTCATGTCCCATCCCATCCTTTATCTTTCTTTCTTTTTTTCTTTCTAAAACCGTAAGATCTAATAGGGTACAAGCTTAGCAATTTAAGTAGCTTTTTTTGGCAAGTAAACAAACACTTCAAGTTCATAACAGATGCACAAGTCCACTTTGGGAGAAATGCATCATGGGCTCAGGTGCATCCTAAGAGCTCTTATAATCACATTTGTTCATCTGTTCATGCGGTGTACACCTGTACCCATTTGGCATGGGCTTAGGTACAGTGTGGGAGAGACCCAGGTTCAAAGTAAACTTCCAATCTTTGTTCAATTCTCTAAATGTTGCAGACTGTGCTGCTCTCAGGCCATAAAAAGATAGGATTCTTAGCATATCTAGAAGATGCCATTGCCCTTTCGTAGAAGTATTAAGCACAAAAGCAAAGAAATCAACGTGGATCAAAGAGCACAGATCTAATTTGTAAGCACTTTAAAGGAAGCAGCAGAAGAATGAATAAAGACCTTCAGAGTTCTATAGTTAAAAAAAAAACTCCACAGATTTCACAGACTGCACAGATTAGGGAATGAATTGTCTTATGTATATTATATTAGCCTCTCTCAAGAAGGATTGTATTAAGATGTTTTGACTTGCCTTCGGGGCCTTCCAAAAGTTCAGCTATGGATATTTCTATGACGTGTGCATTAAAAAAAAAAAAAAAAAAAAAAAAAAAAAACAAAAAAAAAATAAAAAAAAATAATAAAAAGAAAAGGAAAAAAAAAAAAAAAAAAAAAAAAAAAAAAAAAAAAAAAAAAAAAAATCTGATGGTCACATGTATGGAAAAAGGAAAGAAAATACAGAAAACAAAAGACTATTTCAAGGCTAAAGATCATCTCTTGACTTTTCAAAATATTTAGCAGAAAGTCAATTAGCATAGACAGCATTGAAAGACTTGGGTTTTCATTCTTATTTCTTGGCACATACATGGTGCTCTTCTATTACATGTGGGAGTGCAAAGTATTGTGCTTTACAGACATAAAGCTGTGAACTCAAAGATGTGTGTGTATAGACTTCAGTTTTGGCCTTCACTGAAAGAATAAAGAATGCAGGGGATCTCCAGAGCAGAGCTCCCTTCTCTTCCTGGAAAGACATGCAGGACTTTTTCCAGTGAATGATCTTGAAGGTATATCCTAAGCTGTTCCCCTTGGGTGCTGTAAAGGTTTGACTCGGCAGGTCTGGGATGTTCAAACCCTGCACATTCCAAAGAAAGGTCTGACCTTTGACTAGCTCCTGAGAGATAACCTCTGAGACTTAGTAATATTCTATTTGACAAGAGTGTCTTTGTTTACCTGTGGCCTTGAACTACACCAATGTGATTTATGGTGAGGGCCGTGGACCATGTGATATCAGTTTGACCTCTGGTGGTCCCGGAGGCTGAGTAATGAAGGTGAGCCACAAGGGTCCTCCCTGCCTATGTGACTCCCAGTAAAACCCTGGACTCAAAGCTCAGTGAATTTCTGTGCTCAGCAATGCTCTACATGTGTTGTCGCATATTGTTTCTGGGAGAACCAAGTGCTGTCTGTATAACTCCATTGGTAGAGTCCACCTGGGAGTTTGTGCCTGGTTTCTCTGCTGATTTTAATCTGTATCTTTTCACTGTAGTTAACCATACAGTGGATATAAGAGTTTTTCTGAGTTCTATGAGTCCTTTCACTGAATTGTTGAAGCTGAGAGTGGTTCTGGGGACCCTTGACCATACACACCTACATACATTATTTGGCAACCAAATTTGGCAGTTTTGCCCTGCTCACAAAGCTATTCTCATGCTAGCCCCTTTAAAAGGGAGAACAACAGAAACTTGATGTCCCTCTTCTAGACCGTGGCCTCACAGGGAATGTCAGTGAGTTACAGACCAAGCAAGCCTTTCTGAGAGATGCTGAAAGACTGGGAGAGAATCACTGACCTATCGTCTTACACCGTCTCTCCCTGTGATCCTTCTCCCAGCCTCTGAAAAGTGGCAGCTTTCAAAAAGTCATTAATCTGCCACAAGGAGGAGAAATGCGTGTCTCTCTTTGTGACCTATGTATCACGTTTTTGTAGCGAGGTGTCAATCATTATCGGATTCATTAAAATCACCCTCAAAACAAATGTTGATTTTCTTCACCATTTTTTCACAAACTTGCATTAAACTTACACTCTGATGCCTAGGAATTTAATATATCTGTCCTCTGTCTTTTGGAGAGAGAGGACAGATATATTCAAAACAAAGAGCAGGCTGACAAAGTTTCACAGGTGACACTACTCCATGGCCACCAGCGAGAGCCATACTCCCAACCACAGGTAGATGCCAGCCCTAGTTCTGAAGTATGCTAGACTGGTAGGATAGTGAGGTGGAGCCATCTTACTGGAGTAGGGACGGAGAAGCTTGGAGAAGAAAGAGGCAGGTCTAGAAAGGTTATAAAGGCCAAGCTCTGATGAGTTTGGTCTTCATATGCAGGTTCAGGAGTTTTCAATAGGGTTGGGATTCTGCCCTCAACTCAGCACTTTATTCCAGTTGCAGAAGCTTGCTGACCATACCACAGGGCAGCCCACCCAGCCTTGACAGTTCTTCTGCATTGTTTCCTCTTTCTCATGCTCTGTTCCCTCAAACCCAGTTCAAACTCAGTCCTGTCCAGGAATGTGTTTGGCCTGACTAAATGCGGTTATTCCAAAGACTCCTCGGAAATTCTGTGCTCTCTTTACTTCAGAGTTAACCTCAATTTTTGTAATAGATAGGCTGATCAAGGTGGTCTGTGGTGTCAGTTTTGGCATAATGGCTCTCTGCTTTTCTGTACACTTTCAACATAAAATTGTACATATGTTTCTTTGGAAAACTTTTTAGCATCCAAATCCAATCTAATCACATTTACAAACTCAGTAACCTTTTTTGAAATCATATCTAAAAGTTATTGGAGTCAAGTTTTTCCTGATGAAATAATAATGCAAAAATAAGTCTTAATATAAATGCAAAACAGCTGAGGTTATTTTTAAAATTACAGTAACTTAAAGGCTTAAAGAAAAAAATTACAGCAGTAGCTTATCTGTACAGAGCTCATTGATATTAAAAAAAAAATCCCAAATGGTTTCTGAAACCTGTAGGTGAAACATATGTCCCTCTGGATGCACAGATCTTTTTTATTTCCCCTCGAATTCTGTAGGCATGGCTGGTTTTTAAAAATGAACAGCAGATGCAGGCTGAGGGAAGCGAATGCACTAGAGCAAAAGCAAAGACAAGGATTCAGAACGTATCAGTAAATGAGCAATTGGTAACCCCTGTGTTGCCATTTTCTTCTCCCGTTTTATCCTCGTATTTTGATACAATTAATAAGGGGAAGAGCTGGGACTCCAGCGGTTCTTGCTCCATATTCATGGCTCTTTCCAATTGCCCACAACTGCCCTGAGCTGTTTTCATTTATCTTGGAAAATTTTCTTCTTTATATGGCAGATTACTCAATCGCACTACCGTAGCAGATACCTCTACACCAACACAACATAAAGAGAACTTGTCCTGTCTCTTTGCCCCCAAACTTGCTCCTGTTTCATGACCTGCACTCAGGTTCTCAACATACTTCTGTTCCCATTTGATTCTCCTCTCTTTCCACCCTACATCCTTTCATTCTTGCCGATTCTGCTCTCAGGATGCCTCTGAGTCCCTTCCCTTCTTGCCTTCCCTGCTTCTGCCACCTTATGATAAGACCTTATTACTTGTACAACTGCAGTAGCTCCCAACTGGTCTCCTAGCTTCTGGTTCCTTTGTTTCTTCCCGTCTCTCTTTTATGGTGGAGAGACACGGTGCTTCTGTTCGTCTTATGCCTGGAATCCGTTTCCCTTTCTGTACTTTGAAAAATTCTGTTCATCCTAGGAAAAACAGCCCCATGTACCCTTTCTTCTTTTCCCACTGTGGAAGGATGATTGCATCAATGACCCTATTTAAAAGGTCTCCATGTATCATGTCCTTGATGGCTTCATGTTCATGTGACTTGCTTTGGCTAATGGGACACTAACAAACTTGTCTCAAGCAGAGGCTTTAAAAAAAAAAAAAAAAAGTATGGGTCTTTCTTTCTTTCCCCTTTGGTCCTCTGCATTTTTTTTCTGAGGACCTGCCCAGAGAATCCTACTGGAAGGTGAGACACATGAAACAGAACCAAGACAGCCTAGGCTGCAGCAGCCATGTCTATCCTGGACCAAACAGCCTATATCTGACTACAGATGCATAACAAAACCAGATTGAAATCAGCAGAATCATTCAGCTGACCCTTAGATGTGTGAGCAATTATCAATAGTTGGTGGGTTTTTTTTTTTTTTTTAAGATTTTATTTACTTATTTGACAGAGAGAGATCACAAGTAGGCAGAGAGGCAGGCAGAGTGAGAAGGGGGAAGCAGGCTCCCTGCTGAGCAGAGAGCCCATCCCAGGGCTCCATCCCAGGACCCTGGGTTCATGACCTGAGCCAAAGGCAGAGGCTTTAACCGACTGAACCACCCAGGTGCCCTTCAACAGCTGGTGTTTTGAGTCTGAGTCTTGGGAGTGCTTTGTTATGCAGCACTAGCTAATTAATAGATCCACACTACCTATTTTTTTTTTCTGAAATATTTCCATACTGAACATACTGTTATTTTACCATTTATTAGGTCTGACTTCTATTGGACCTGCATCCTTTGTGTCCGGGGCCACATTTTTATAACCCCAGTATCTAGCACATAACTTAGCACACAGCAGGTACTCAATAAATTAGTTTATTTAATAAATTAAGGAATATAATTGTACAGCAACTTATCCCTCTCCAATCTTTTACAAAACAACTGAGTCAAATGTCTTTTTTTTTTTCTTCCTGGCCATTCTTTCAGATTTAGCAAGAATATCTGTTTCAGTCAAGCCCTTGCTTAAGTTGTGAAAGAAAAGGCTTGCTCTGTAAATGCTTGGATATTAGTCTTTGTTTTTAAAAGTTTCTTTCTTTTAGGCCTTGCATTTGGATAAAGCTTCTAACCAAGAGAAGAGGCAGTTGGTCACTTCAGCTCCAGTTCATGGATTGTGACTTCCAAGGGGAGGACGAGGGCTAGGTCTTGGATTCTTTAGGGCTTTGGAGAAAAGAAGGGAGATGGGAGCCTGTGAGCAATTCTATACAGTCTTCCTTTCTCCTTCACCACAGACAAAGGTAAAATATGTATGGACTTTTAATTTAAGCATCTTTTCCTTTTTGGCAAACTCAAATCAAATTTCAGAGAGAATACTCTATAAGTAACACTGGTTGTTTTTTCCATGCAGAGAGGTGAAAATGACTAAATACTTCTGAATTTTTTTCAGCATGTCTGTGCATATATTTTACAATCTATGAATCTTTTATAAAGAGACTTCAGATAAAACTGAATTTGTCTTTCTTATTTAAAATTTAAGCTGTAAAATATCTAAATTATACTTACACATGAAATACTAGTCATCGATTTCCCAACCAATAGACATATATACTACATATATGGCTATACATATTCATATATGTAATATACAGTTGACCCTGAACAACATGACTTTGAACTATATGGGACCACTTATACATAGAGTTTTGGGGGAAAATACAATATAGTACTATAATTGTATTTTCTCTTCGTTAAGATTTTCTTGGTGGGCCACCTGGGTGGCTTAATCAGTTAAGCATCTGCCTTCAGCTCAGGTCATGATCCTGGGGTCCTGGGATCAAGCCATGCCTCACGCTCCCTGCTCAGCAGGGAGTCTACTTCTCTCTCTTCCTCTGCCCCTCCCCCCCATTCTCTCTCTCTCTCTCTCTCAAATAAATAGATAAAAATTTTTCAAAGTTTTTTAGTAACATTTTTTCTCTAGCTTACCTTACTTTAAGAATACAGTATATAACATGTAAAACATATAAAGTATGTGTTAACCAACTGTTTATGTAGGCTATTAGTAATTAAGCTTATGGGGAGCGGGGCAAAAGTTTTATGTGGACGTTCCGCTGTGCAGGGGGTCAACACTCCTAACTCCCACATTTTCATGGGTCAACTGTATACACTATATGATTTTGGAGTCTATTTTCTCAGAGGTCCATTCTTTACCCCTCCCCCAAGCCCACAGCCTGCCTGGTAGAGCACTGTATGTGCAGTAGACATTTAGAAAATTTGCCATTTCTTAGCCAACCCCACCTTCTGCCCTGTTGAGCTTTCTGAAACATTAGACATTCCTATCTCCAATCTCCTTGGTTCCAGAATTGGCACAATATGTGCTACACATCAACACTTGGACAATGAGTAATGGCATCTTCTAGGGAAGAACAAGTAGCAGATTCATGAACTTCATTTCTTTTCAGCCTTTTATGCCAAGGCTAATTGCTTGTTTAAGTAAATGCATCTGACTTGAATAGCAATTGAAGATGTTTTAGGATAGTTTGAATATTGAATTTCACACGCACTGACCAAGGCTAAGAAAATTCAGGTTAATGTCCCGAAAACTTTTAATCAGTATGGAGGCTTTTCCTTACAGAAAGAAATTGCTCTTTGCAATGGACAGAAGCAAGGGTCAGAAGTTGAAATACCCTTGGTCCGACAGGTAACAGAAATAAATCAAGTAGGTGAGGATTGTGGTGAGCTGGGACTCTTTGTGACTATTATAATGGGGAAAGGCAGGCGCAGGGTGGCCAGATCATCCAATTTTTAAAGCCAATCCAAAAACTCAAATTCTATTTAAATGTGATATTTGAGTTTTAATTATTGAAAATTAATTCACGAATATGGATAATTCTCATGGCAATCATTTTGCTTCCACTAAGCTAACCAGAGACAGTTTATGGATTTTCTAATTATTCTTTCCTCACTATAGGAATTAACCATTATTCCGTTTTGACCTGTGACAGCTACATCACAGAGTGTAATGGGAGATTACTGGGGGATACCTGAAGCTAAATTCTGAGGAAACATCATCTATCAAGCAGAAACTTCTCATATGTATATCTTTGAATATATTTGTTTCCTGTTAAAGTAGAGCTTCTTGTAAAAATGCTGCACCTTACAATGGAACTGGCTGGGAAATCCCCTTCTTTTGCAAGTGGGGGCTAATTATTTAGTGACATATCCTCGGCCTCAGTTGAGGTTGGCTATTGTCCAGGTAAAAGAATGCCACAGATCAGTGGCTTAACAGGACCTTGGGGGACTATAACAAGGGACAACTAAGAGAATTCACATCTTACCTCAAAGAAAATCCCTACTCATATCTTTCATACTACATTGTGTCTAAAGGTTATTACATTCAAGGTGAACTTGGCAGTATACATTTGTAAAGTGTTTTTCTTTACATATTCACACTGATAAAACTGATCAGTTGAGAGATGACCATGCCTCTGCACCCCCAGAATGCTCCTTTGTTCCTGTGGCCAGACTGTTCCTTTCCCTGGACTCCTCAGACCTCCCCGAAGATGCAGGCACTACGGTACGGTGTTAATACACGTCCCTGGACTGAAGAGTCTGTTCTCTTTGCTAGTTCTCTAGCTCTACCAGCTTAAAAGATCTAATTATTATTTTGAAACACTTGAACCAGAATGCCAGGACTCCATAAAAAGCAACATAGTTTGGATATTAGAATGTTTTATTCTTACTGCTTTCCTTCTAGTAGCCATGGACTAGTGGGAAGCCTGAGATGAGTGGGAACAAACAGCTCAAGGAACATAACACATATTTTACTAAAAGCCAGAGGTCCTTTGTTCCAGTCCCAATATGTAGTAGATGCCCTGAGGCATATTTCATGAGCTTCATCTCACATTTTTCTATTATTGGAAAAATTTGACTGGCTAATTTTAAAACATAGTTTTTTTTCCTCCTGCAAATATGCAAGCTCCACACACATACTCTGTGGTAGCTGCGAAACAGTTGGAGAATTCCCCATGTTCAGTGACCTCAAAGTCACACTGCAAGCTGTGCTGTGGTCTCTCGCTAGTACAATAAAACATACATGAGTTGTGACTGGCTGCAGAGTCAGGAGCGGGTATTTTAGGGTTTAATCATCTGGCTCCATTAATTTTGGTGGTTGCTGTGCATGTTTCTATTTTTGTCTCCAGTTAGAACTGCCAGGAAAGGAAGGAGTCAACCCAGATTTCTGCAAATGCTTTTGTAAAAATGTCGTTTGCCAAATCAAATGTCCAAGACCATGCTCACACTTTCACCACTCTCTACGCCCATCACAGGCTTTCCCATAAATGACTACCCAAGAGCCTGGGCAGAGAGCAAAGATGAAGCAGGGAGCCAGAGAGAGGAAGTAATGAGGAGACAGAGGTTGGCTTTTACAAACAAACCTTTCCCCTAATTGCTCCCTCCTGCTGCAGCCACCATGGCAGCCGTGGCAGCCTCTGACCTTGCCTGCCGTGGTCTCCCTGGGTGATGGGTAGCCATGCATGAGCAGAAAGAGGAGCAGGACTAACACAGACCTGGGGAAAGTACCTCCTTCTGATAAACATCAAAATCACGTATTGTAGTTCTGAAATTGTCAGGGGTTGAATTGGGTCTCCACTCCCAACTCACGTTGGAATCCTAACCCCCTGTTGCCTGAGAATGTGACCCTATTGGGAAGTAGGGGCACTGCAGGTATAATTAGTTAAGTAAACATGAGGTCATGCTGGAGTAGGGTGGGCTTTTGATCCAAATGACTGGTGTCCTTATAGAAAGAGGAGATTTGGATATGGACACACAAAGGCAGAATTATCACATGACAATGGAGGCTGAGATGAGAGTGATGGCTCTGCAAGCCAAGAACAGCAAGAATTGCAGTAAACCACCAGAATTTAAAGAGAGTCAAGGAAGAATTCTCCCCTACAGGTTTCAGAGGGGATGTGGCCCCCAGGACACCTTGATTTCAGACATCTAACCTCCAGAACTGTCATAAAATAAATTTCTGTTGCATTAAGCCACCCACTTTGTTTTGGCAGCCCTAGGAGGCTAATACAGAGACCAGGCCTCAACTGCTATGTCACGAGGCAGAGTTTTGAATGTGTCTATTAGAGTGCTCTACATATCTGAAACTGGGGGAATAACATCTGTGGGCTCACTGTGATGTTGATATTTTCCTACTTGTCAAATGTACATCAGAGGGGCATGAATACTCAGAGATTGAGAACGGGAAGTCTGCGGTCAGCCATGAGCTCAGTTACTTAGGCACTGTGTGATCTTGGGAATGTTAACCTCTTTACTTTAGGTTCCTCATCTGTAAAATGGAGTATTCTTCCTCACTTGATGTAATTCACAAGGATTTAGTGAGGAAAGCATTAATCCATGTTCATGAATCAACTATTTATGGAGTCATGGCAGGTGCTGCCATTTCCAGTTAAGTAGGGAAAAATAAACAAGAAAAAAAGACAAGATAATTACAAATTCTGACAAAGACTTGGGAAGAGATCAACAGGCTCTTGAAAGAATGGGTAAATGGTGCTGGTGGTTGAGGGGGAGTACGCACTTTAGATAAGAAATCCAAGGACTGCTTCTGTGAGGAGGTGAAATTTGAGCTGACATCAAAAGGATGAAGAGGTGTTATCGGGGTGAAGATCTGGGGAAAAAGAGAGCAGCCTATGCAAAATCCCTGAGATAGAAAGATCATGGCATGTTCAAAATGTCTTTCCAGGTAAGGAGCAGATATTTATAGTAGTTTTCTATTATTGCCATAACAAATCACCACAAATTTATCAGCCTAAAACAACATCTGTTTATTATCTCACAGTTCCTGGGGGTCAGAACCTGAATTCTCTGCTAAGAGTTTGTCAAGGCAGAAATCAAGATGGCTGTCAAGGGTCTGAGGCTTGGGTCCTCACTGATGGTTGGCACTTCTTTTTCACATTATCCATGTGGCTCTTCGCATTTTCAAGCTGGCAGGAGTTGATTAAGTCCTTCTCAGGTTTTGAATCTGCTTTGTTTACCTCTGCTTTAAGGGCTCATGGGATTTTATTGGACCCACCTGAATAATCCATGATACTCTCCTTATTTTAGAGTCCATTGTTTAGCCCCTTAAACATATTCACTTTAACATATTCATGGGTGTGATATCTCATCAGATTCACAATCTTGGGGATTGGGGTGTGGAGTCTTCTCGCCAGCTGTAATTCTGCCTACCACATCCTACAACTGTCTGATGGTGCAGGACCTTATGGATCATGGTGTAGATTGTGAAATCTAATTTAGTGGCAATAATTATAATAGTTACTATCATAGAACTACTATGTGTAACGTCTATTAGCTCTAAGCATTTTGCCAAACATTACAAAACACAATCTCATTGAATCCTCCCAATAGCCTTTTTTTAAAAAAATATTTTTACTTATTTATTTGACACAGAGAGAAGGGTGATGAGAGAGAGAGCACAAGCAGGGGGAGCAGCAGGCAGAGGGAGAGGGAGAAGAAGCAGGCTCTCTGCCGAGCAAAGGGCCCGACGCAGGGCTCGATCCCAGCACCCTGGGATCACGACCCGAGCCGAAGGCAGCCGCTTAATCAACTGAGCCACCCAGGTGCCCCCTCCCAATAGCCTTTTGAGAAAAGTACCACTGTACTCAATGTACAGATGAGGAAATTGAGATGGTATGATTTGAGATGGTATAACTCTTGGTGAATCCCTACTTAAACCCAGATCTGTGTAGTTCCGAATTCCATTAGCATTTATATTTTAAATCCCCCTTATTTAGCATGCATTTTTAAGATATGTATTTTTAGAGGTTTCAGTAGGGACTTTTCTGTTCTTCTAGGTTAAAGCGTAATTGCCTCTAACTAGGTGTTTTTCTGTTTGAGTCTCTTAACCATGCCTAGGGGAACCCTAGTGATTCCAATCATTAGGTTGTAGCCCAGAACTAGAGCAGATTTGGCATCTTATGTATGAAAAAGTCTTAAAGAATCTCCAGAGCTGCAAGAATCAAAGCTCGTTCAAGTTTTGCTATACTTTTCTCAATATTAAGTTAGTGGACTTTTCATTTTTATGGGCCTAGTAGGGATCGAACTCTATATTTCCTTCTTTGCCTTTGGAAATACCTTGATTTTTGTTGAGCGTGTAGGACTTCAAAATTTTTCAAAGTAGGAAGGACACATTATACCAGTAAGGCAGTGTTCAATAACCAGACCATGGCATCCACTTCTAATCTTCAAGGAGCTCATTAATTATTTGTATTCTGATGGCAGAAACCTGACCATTTTCGTGAATTGTTTCCTAACAGCTAGACAGAATCTTGCAGTCCTGGGGATTGTAGGGGAGCATGTTTTTACTTGAGGCTGGAGAATATGCCTTGCTCTTATCCCATTGGCTTCCCTGTTCACCTCTTGGTCCACCTTGCCAAGGATAAAGTTCTAGAGGTCTGACTCCATGCTGGGGACAAGAGGTGACTAGTCACATATTAGCTCTTACTCTCCATCAGCTGCCTACATGCAGTGGTCCCTTGTGTTTATGGACCCAGTAGATAGGAAATATAGAGGACTAGAGTTGTGTAGCTCACTTTCAGGCGGTAATCAAAACTTTTCCAAGGGCCTGGGGGCGGGGCATGAGGGGGGAGGGAGATGGACTGTTCCTCTCTAGGTAAGCAGGTGTAAATGTTGCGGGAGTGGAGGCAGTGGGGGATGGTGTGTCCCACTGATTGGAGCTGTGTCCTGGGAGATTGCCTGGCAGGCCTATTTTGCAGAAATGGTCCAGTCCCAGTTCCCAGGTGCCCGCTGATTCAAGTCAATTCATCATTAGTTAATATTTCAGTGCCCATGGAGTGCTGCTTCCCTGTGCTCCCTGTAGCTCCAGAAATGCTTGCTTGAGGATGTGCTGCTCCGTCGGAGGACTCCAGGAGAGAATAAGAAACACACGTGCATTCCCGTTGCCAAAAACCATTTCTTTGCAGCTGCAACACAGAAACAGATATCAACACATTTAAGCCATGCGGGAGGGGGAAGAATTCCACTTCAAATGAAACTTTGTTTGCCAAGTTTCTTGCTAGTCTTTCCTCTATGGGGGGTAGGAAGCATTCCCAGAAAGAGGATGGCAAATGAAGTTAGGACAAATTTAAAAAAATGCAATTCGCAAAGGGAACGCCATCTTCAACAAATGAAAAAGTGTAAATGGTAATATTCCAGCAAATTAGCTCCTAGAGAAGCCCTTAGGCAGAACTGTAAGCCGTTATAATTAAGGATTTGGAAAATATCAGTATTTAATTAGAACCTCTTTTCTTGGTGAAATGCTGTTGTGCTGCTGTAACTTCAGGTGTAAACAACTAAACATACCCATTTCAAAAAAACATGTTTTGTTGCAAGCCTAGAATCAGCGCTAATGTTAATTTGCTTATCTTGCGGCTTCCTCGCCCGTTTTTTTTGTTTTGTTTTGTCTTATTTGTTTCTGATCAGAGCTGAATTTTAAGAGCATTTTATCTTTAATTCCCAAATACAGCCATCTCCTGTTCCCAGGAGGTTATAGGTATTTATTCACAAACACTGGGGAACATCCCATAAACTTATCAACTCTTCCATAATCAAATAAACACGGTTCCTCTAATATTTAATGCATATTTGTGGCAGTTGTTTCAGACAAGGAGTTTTCAAATCCATTCCCAATGTAATCAAATATTTTGACAATAGCAAAATGTTTCAGCTTTATCCCTTAACAACAACAAACATTATAGAAATTGGCTTGTGCCACATGAAATGCTGATTAAAACACACACACACACACACACATGCACACGCGCATGGCATACCTGGTGTCTGACTCACGATCAGTCTTAGGCCCCACTTTTTGCACCTGGAAAATTCCAGACAACAGATAAACCTTTATTCCTTTGCCTGTATAGGGACGCGTGTAACTCAAAATGTTTTCCTGCCGTGATGGAGAAGATGAGGCATTATCAAGACTAACACTACAATTTAACGCTTCAGAGGAGCAGTGTATATCATTACTCCCTCTGTAGCCAAGCACACTAATTAATATTTATTGCACCTGTCAAGCCAGGAGCCACAGCCAATCCATTCCTGTGGCAGTTCAATGGGAGACTGGACACCATATTTCTCCTTGGCAGACGTGTTTGGGTCATCAGCAAAGACAGAAGCCCCTTTCCCCAGCGAGACGTCGTAAACCCTCTCTTTTCTCTTGCAAAATTAAACCATTAATTCTGTTCGTGTTAATTTTTCTCCTTGTTGGGGATTGCTGTAAAAAAGAAAGTGAGGGAAGGTTGGAGAAAGGATGAGCAGCAGCTGCATGTTCAGGATCTGCTGTCTCGGATGTATTTATTAGAACAAGGTCTTTTGGAACCCATGACCTTTGCTTCGTATCAGGCATCTCTTAAAGGTTACAGACATGTTGAGGGAGAGATGGTTATAAATCCTCACGAAGTTTAATCAAAAGTGGCAGACCACCCAGCAGTAAACATGTTATTAAAACTCTTTGGCTTCAAACTTGGTTCGGCATTGTCAACAGACTTCTGTCATCAACAGGTAGCTGGCAGTGGAATTAATTAAGCTGGGGTAAAATAATAAATGAATTCTCATATTGCACCTACGGCCAGGAATTTGGCACTCGGTGCAGAGACGTTTCTGTCGAGGCTGTGAATCATTCTATAGTGCATCTGAGTAAACCCAGCATGACTGTGGAACGAAGTTTACTCAGAAATTTAATTAGGAGAACGTGTAAACCGTACTGGAGGAAAAGTAGGGCACCAAATGCTGCTTTATTTATTTTACTTTGCTTTTACTTTTGTGTTAATTCTATCTGGAGCACCTGTGTCATTAGAACCTCATGACCCAGACTGCAAGGCTCTTGATTAACAGGAGGAACACCCGTGAACTGATCACCGAAGATTATCTGGGCCATTAAATTTTCCCTTTGACGTAATTACTCTTCCCTTGAGGATGGCAATATATTTTTTTTAATTTTTTGTAAAGATTTTATTTTTTTGAGAAGGAGAGTGTGAAAGAGAGATCAAAAGCAGAGGGAGTGGCAGAGGGAGAAGCAGATGCCCCGGTAAGGAGGGAGCCTGATGAGGGGTTCCATCCCAGGACCCTGGGATCACGACTTGAGCTGAAGGCAGAGGCTTAACCCACTGAGCCACCCAGGCACCCTGAGGATGACAACATTAACACTGATGATAACAAAGCAAGAAGAACAATAATAGTAAAAGAATCAGCTGACTCTGATCTGGTATGATATCCCACGTACAAAGTGCTTTACATACATTATCTCATTTAATTCGTACAACCCTTGGAGGCAGGAATTATTAGATCCGTTAAACAGATGAGGAATGGAGGTATAGAGGAGGCTTATAACCAACATCACCCAGGTATACTCTGTTACACTCCAAAGCTTTTCTGCTGATGATTGCCTTGTCTCTAGGGTGGAGGCTACTTTGGAGGGCAGTGGGGGTTGTATGAGAAGAATTCATTTACACGGGAGAGCCACATCTCTGCAACCTCTCTACTGCTGTCCCCTGGCTCCTGCTTGGGTCAGTGTTTCCTTGGGGAAGTGTTATTCATGTCCCGATCTCTGATTTCACTCTCCTTTCTCCCAAACTCTCCCCATCCAAACTTCCACCCAGGGTCCATGAGGGCTCGCTGGTCACCTTCACTATAAGTTACTTATTCGTCGTAAGGACCAGGCTTCTTTGGTCAGTCCCTAATATGATTCTTTGATGCCTTCCATTCTCTGATCCCATTTCTCTTCTCACTTAGCAATAGGTCTGGTACATAATCCAGTTGTTTGCAACATCGTTGATTACCCCCTCTCACAGTGCATTATGGCCACACTAATAACATTTCCCGCAAACCACCGTACAGTGTGGTTGTGGGTTTTCCACTGCTATGGAGTTTGAAACTCAATTTCATGATTTCTAATTTTGGTGGGGGGATAGTGGTTGTAAGTAATGACTTATTTGGGGTTGGTAGGGAGATTCTCAAAATTCCAAAGATTTGAAGGTTGAAGGAAGATTCTTAAAATCCCAAAGCCATGAAGACTGTACAGACCACTGGGCTTTAGAATGGGCCTTTCCACTCACTGGGCTGGTCAGTCACCTCATGCCTTAGCCTCAGATTCCTCACTGAAAGTTGGGGATATTTATTCCCCTTTCATAGCGTTGTTAGAAAAGATTAAATGAGGTGACATATATAACATCTTCAGTGCAGTGTAAACACTCATTATTAGATGTTTTGCATATAGTTTTCTGATGGTGGTTTTCAATGGGTGGTCCTCAGAGTAGCAACAGTAGTATTGCCTGGGAACAAGTTAAGGTATAAAATCTTGGGCCCACCCTACCCCTTCTGAATCAGAACTTCAGGGTATGGGTCCCAATTATTGCATTTTTAACAAGGCTTCTTGTGATTGTGATGCTCTAATGTTTGGGGACCATTGATCTACTTACCAAGGCTTCTCCTTGGCAAGAAATATATTTTGATGGCTGGACACCTGTTTTCCCCCTTCCTCTCTTCCTTCTTTGGATAATGATTACAGCAGCTTGCTCACCATCTCTCTCCTCTTCACTCTTGGTGTGTAGTTTAGGGGATTCAGCTGGCTTCCCTATTCTCAAAGTAAGATTTCAACTGGGAAACTTTTCTCCACGAGGGGCTCACCTGTTTTCCTAATAAATGTCTCCTGCTTCCTCATGCTGTTCTAGTGGATATTGTGGAACCCTCTGGGCGGGAGCTAATTCTATGCTCTGTGGATTGTCTGCCTCACTTTTTAGTCCTGATGATTATTCCTAATAATAATAATTACTGAAAGCTTTTCTTTGACTTGATTACTGCTTCATGCTGAAGAAAAAAAAATCCTTCAATTTTTTTTCCTTTTCTGAGCCTGACAAATGACTATTACCATGTTAAATCATTCACCTGTGTAAAGCAAAGATTTTTATTTATGTCTCTAATGTTTGTTCTTTAATATCTTTAGAAAAACATAAAATTTGTATTAAATTGTAAATGGAGACTTTCACTCTAAACAAGTGTCAGCGGCTTTTCCCTTTTACTTGTTTGCCATACAAAATTCAACCCTAGAAGACTGGTACATGCATCATTTCCTCTTCATCTCTGTTTCACTGTTGAGTGAAGTGTTTTGAATTAATTTTGCTAAATTATTAATAGCTCAGTATTGGAAAACATTTCAGCTCCAGACTTTATATTTCATCATGCGTTGTGAAGTAATATGGTAGATTTCATGCACACGAATGAATATGTTTCTAGTGGTTAGGTGAAATTTTGGCTCTGGCCTACCCACAATGAATTCTCATGATGATATAATTTAATAACAAAGTAGATATTTTAGTTTTCATTAAATCAGGAGAGCTTCCTGGGAATCAAATTATTAGATTTACATTCATTTATTTCACAGAAGTGTGCTAGGCACTCTGTTAGGCACTGATAGTACTGGGGATAAAAAGAGACATGGACTTTGCCCCTAAGGACCTCACATTCTAGTGAGGAAGACAGACAACCAACAAGTCACCAGAATAAATGTAAAATAACAATTATGGTAACTATTATAAAAGAAGGGAAGGAGGTATGTGTGAGCATATGATGGAGGAATTGACCTGGTCTTTCCTGGGAACTGGTGTTTGCTCTGAAGTAAGGCAGGAATATGATTATTTCGGGTAAATGGGTAGGATGGTCCTGGGAAAGGGTACTTCAGAGAAAAGGAACAACATGTACAAATGTCCTGTGGCAGGAGGGAGCATAGCATCTAAGTGGGGCTGAGACAAGGTCAGACAAGACTAGGAGTCAGGGAACAATGATGGCCCATCAAGGAGTCGAAAGTATGGCCCATCAAGGAGTCGAAAGTAGAGGAAGATGTAAATAGATTTAGGTTTTGGCAAGATCACTCTGGTTGCAGTGTTGGTTGTGGGTTTTCAAGAGATCAGAATGAATGTAGGCAGACTAGCCAGCAGGCTGTTTTGGAAGCGATAGCACATCAGGGCTGGATTGGGGTAGAAGTGGCTAGAAGTGATGAAGTGGTAGAAGAGATGGAGAGAATGAGTGAATGTAAAGGTAATGACAGGATGGTGATAGGCAGAGAGGTGATTTCCTGATTCTGGTGTGCATATGGCTCCTGCTCAGCAAGTTAAGAGAACCCCTGGAAGAAAACCAGGCTTGCCAGGGAAGCACATGTCTGCTTTTGGGCTGTTGAGTGTGGTGAGCCAAGGGAGGGGAGGGGAGGTGGGTCTAGAGCTCAGAGGAAAGTCTGAAATGGTATATGTACATTTGGGATTTATCTCCATGTATGAGGTGATGCATCTACAGGCATGGATGAGACTATGGGGCATAGATTCCTACTTTAAGGAATAGGGAGGAGTACATTTAATCCTAAGTAGAGAAGAAGATGGAGACGAAATGGCCAGAGGTAGGGGAGGAAATGAGAATGAGGTATCCCTGAGGCTGCGGAAAGAGGGTATTTCAAGAGAGCAGGAGTGGCCAACAGAGCCAGATATGTCAAGAGAGATGGCCAGCAAAGAGATCTACTGGATATGGAGAAACCCGTGGTTTGGTTTATCTGACACTGGATTTTGGGAAAACAATGAGTAATAATAACATAACAGTGGTCCCGAGTATAATTGAAATATGTACTGTTGAGGTTATCCATCTCTCCCTACCTGAATCTATCTCTGGCCGAGAGGGAGGAGAACAGGGAAGAAGACCCCCTGAGGTATGAAAGGTAGGGAAGCATCTGCAAAAGCAGGCTCTGCAGGCAGATGTCAGAGTTTAAATTCTGACTCCAAACTACTGAGCTTGGCTGGATTTCTTTATCTCCCTACATCTGTAAGTTGAGCAGAACTACCTTATAGGTACTTGTGAAGACTAAGGAGATATGGACCAAAATCTTAGCAAGGTATGTGACTCACAGTAAAGGGTAAAAACAATTGTTCATTTTTTAATAACTGAATGATGGATTTCAAGCAGAGAATGAGGAAGCGATATGTATCTTAGCAAGATGGCTATATCTACTATCATCTATCTATCCATCCATCCATCAATAATCTGTGATCTATCATCTATCTAAATGGCTTCATGACTGGAAGAATAACAATAAATAAGAAGAATGCTCATTTCTGTTACCTTGGAAGGGGGTTTCCAATAGTGTGCCATAGTCCTTTGCTCTAGGCCAGGTCATTTACCTTTTCAGTTAATGCCTTTCATGAGGATGTAACAACAATAGTATGAAGTATACAGATGATAAGATGATATGAATGTAGAAGTGATAGTAAATATAACATGTAACAGAACAAAGATTGAAAACAAAACAAAACAAGTGGTCAGAATCAAATCAGACAAAAACTTAATAAATCAGCTGTTAAGTCTAATAAACCACCTGTACAAATTCAGGACAGTGCAATTCATGTGTGCGTGTGTGTGTGTGTGTGTGTGTGTGTGTGTGTATGTGTGTGTTTTGTAAGAGATTTAGGGTTTGAATGGACAGTGAGTTCTAAGTAAGTAGTATTTTGTAGAAGAAGGATTAGATCAGTTCTCTGGGAACCCACCAGGTAGAACTGGAATAACAGCTAACAGAAGTTAGACATTTCTTCATTGTATGATGATGGAACTTATGGAAGTCCCTCATCAGTTAGAGATGTTCAAAGAAGTGGCCTCTTACAGCATTTGAAGTGTTTAAGCAAAGAGTGAGTGACCATCAGTTGGGGGATATTATGGAAGAAATTTAAGTACTGGATGGAATCCTGGATGAGATGCCCCTTAAGACCTCTTACAAATGTTCACATGGTTCTAAAATAAACTTCATCTAGAGATAGTGTCAACATAGAGACTCCTGCGGTGGGCCACACATAACTTGTCTATAGTGAGAGAAAAAGTCGTTTTCATCTTTTAAATAGTAGCACTATTCGGTTCCTTATAGAGTGGGGATTATGAGTGCTTCTTCCCAGCTGTCTTCTGTTGCTAAATGTGGCTCTGCCTGATAATTTTTTATCATGAAGACAATATTCATAGGAGGGCTTTCTTACAAGTGGTCTTGAACCACTGTAGAGAATTTTTAATTGAAGCTTAGTTGACTTGAAATCTATTGCATATCAAGTTGTGTTGCTCTGAGTGCCCACCAAGTGCCAGGAGCTCTATAGGTTACTGGTGCCTTTAAGAAGATTCCATTCTAAGCAGTTAAAGTCAGCTCTGCCACTGAAATTGATGAAGACCTGGAGTGTGAGCCCAGCTTCGTGCACACTGTGACTTGTAGGAAAGCTGTGACTATCTCCTGAGTGAGTGTTTCCATTCACAAAACAGAGGCACAGCAATTGTTTTTCCTGAGAGGGGTACTGTAAATGTAAAAGAAAATGTGTGTAAAATTGCTTTGACTTTTTAGGAGAAATAAAAGAAACTTTGGTGAGTAGAGCCAAGTTTTACGTCAGCTATTCTTTTAAGGAGATACTTGGAGTCTAAAGGATGAGCCTCCGATCCACTAGGACCTTGATGTAAATGCCAAGAATCCTGTACTTTTATTTTGATATCTATATTGTCTATTCACTTTGCAAACTCTCAAGAAGCTTGACCTCCATGGAATTATAGAAATGAAGTCATGGACAGAATTTAAGTTATAAAGAAAGAAAGGAAGGAAGGAAGGATGGGCCTCATTTTCTCATGGGCTCCATATGATGCTTACCAGTGAAGTCTCCAACTGAAAAGTTAATATAAAATATATAATAATATAAAATATAAAGGTATATTATATATATATATTTTTTTTTTTATTTTTTATTTTTTATAAACATATATGTTTATCCCCAGGGGTACAGGTCTGTGAATCACCAGGTTTACACACTTCACAGCACTCACCAAAGCACATACCCTCCCCAATGTCCATAATCCCCCCCCCCTTCTCCCAACCCCCCTTCCCCCAGCAACCCTCAGTTTGTTTTGTGAGATTAAGAGTCACTTATGGTTTGTCTCCCTCCCAATCCCATCTTGTTTCATTGATTCTTCTTCTACCCACTTAAGCCCCCATGTTGCATCACCACTTCCTCATATCAGGGAGATCATATGATAGTTGTCTTTCTCTGCTTGACTTATTTTTAAAAGTAAATATACTTTTATATTTTATATTATTATATATTTTATATTTTACTTTTTTTATATAAAAGTATACCTAAAACATCTCAGAGTCCCTTTATTGCCATACTAACATGTGAAAATCAAAGATCATTACTAAGAAACAGTTATTTGTCTGAGGGGGAGTTGACTAAATGGTTAGTATTTAATAAAACCGATGGGGTAAAATTAGAAGCTTCATGGAAATTTCCATCTGGCACAATTGTAAAAAGGTATAGAAGCAAGAGAATAAAGTGCATACCATATATTACTCTATATTGCTCTAGGATGTAGATTTAAAAGAAGTAGTGTGTTGAAGTTTGATGAGGGTTTGAGTTTTGGAGGAATATTTAGATTCTTCCCATGAGGCCACTGATATCCCCAAGGGGCTGTTAATTCCCTCTGAAACTTTTAATACCTTAATATGTTCTGCAAATATTTTCTGAGTAAACACTAGGAGCGAATACATTGAATTTTAAAGTGAATTCTTCATTTTATTCATGGTTGTCACACATTCCATTTCAAATACCACTCTGGCAGAAAAAGCTCTAATTTGAGAGAAATATCAGATAGTTCTATCTAATACACTGAAATCAGCAGGACTCGAGGCTCTCCACACTCTCCTCATTTGCTCTGCTAACAAGGGCTTTGCCTCCATTTGGGAAACTCTCACACATCCTCCCCCCACACCACCAGTGTGTCAGGTCCTTCGTTGGGCTTGAGAGATGCAAGGGGGGTATGACTCAGAGTCCCTGCCTCAGAGGAGCTCACAGTCTAGAGCCACTGTGAAAAGATTTATCCGGTGCTCTAATACTGGGCTTAGAATGAATTTGAGGCTAGATTAACCAGGAACAACCTGTGAACAGTTACTTAGCTTTGATTATCCTTTCTTGAATATTTTTCTTTTTTGACGATAATGTCTTGGGCTGTGAATCCCATAGATTCAGGGCTCAGAAATGAAATACTTCAAGTCCAAAGGATGGGCCCTCCTTTATTCCTGTTGTCCAGTGGGGTGCTCTGCATCTTGGGTATATTTAATTAATTTCCCATGCACTGGCTGCTCTCACCATAATTTTTTTTTTTCGAGTTGCTATGGACTTAATTGTGTCCTGTTAAAATTCATATGTTGAAGTCCTAACCCATCATACCTTAGAATGTCACCATTTGGAGATAATGTGTTTAAAGAGATAATTAAAATGAAGTGAGGTCATATTTGTAAGCCCCGATCCAATCTGACGGGTGTCCTCATCAGAAGAGGAAGAGGACTAGGGACACACACACACTGAGAAGAAAGGCCATGTGAGGACACAGTTAGCAGTGGCCATCTGCAAGCCAAAAGAGAAATCTCAGGGAAACCAAACCTGCAAAACCTTGATCTTGGATGTCTAGCCTCCAGAACGGGGAGGAAATAAATTTCTGCTGCTGAAGCTGCCCAGTCTGTGGTATTTTGCTATGGCAGCCTGAGCTAAGACAGCAACTATTTTTGATACTGCTCCATTTTTGGTAAAGTTGCCAAATTGAGCAGTTATTCCCAAATTCTCCTCCAGGTTCTGCATATGGCCCTCTGAGTCCCAGCCATTCTTTGGCGCCTCTAGGATCGAAGTTCTCTAGCTTTCTGTTCCAGACTTTCCATAACATTTTAAAAACTTCAAGGCTAAAGAAGAAGAGAAAAACCCATTTTTCCTCTTTGAACTCCACCAATGTCACCTCCGGAAAGGCCTGATTCTCACCTGCTCTCTCTCCGGGAGACAGGGGTGGAGAACCTGGCTGAGATGTGATGCTGAGTCTCTGCAGTGATGCTTGTCTCAAAACGTACCAAAGAAACCACACTAGTGAGAGCAATGGTTGGCCCTGCCCGTCTGCAGTTGGGCACTATTGGGTTAACTTTTTAAAATCCCAGGTGTTGGAAATGTACCTGCAGGAGCTTCATAAAGATAGGTATATTCTAAGGCAGAAACACTAATAGGAGTTCAAATTAAAGAAATGACATGAAATTGCATTTCTTAAGGAGAGAAAAAACACTCAGGAACATTAAATGATTTAATTATGCTTGAAAGAGCTTTTTGAGCTAAAAATGCAGCAAAAGCAAAGTGTGTTGGGATATAAAGTTTGAGAAAGCAGCCATAAGAAAAATCTTGAAAGCAAAGCACATACTCATCCACAGCCATATTGAGGGCAAAGAGGACCCTCCATTAACATTCATTTTGCTTTTTCTAGGACAAGGACCCGGAAGAACAGAGCAATACTTTTGTGTATTATTGAGGCTTAATTATCCCTAGTGGGAAGAAATACTATGAGCCTTAAGATTCTTCAACTTAATAGTTCTCAGATATATTAATGTACATTAAACACATAGTATTAAAATTAGTTAATATTTCTTCCAGTTTCCTTAAGGACACACATACAAACAAGGACCACTCCCAGAACCAACTGATTGTGGAGAGGATAGCAAATACTTTCCGTCATTAACACCTGAAAAAAAAAAATGTGTGTGTGTGTGTGTGTGTGTGTGTGTGTGTGTACAACATATATATGTTGGGACATTCCACATGTGCCAGGATTTATATAGTCTAACTTTGTTTGGAAAAGGGTCATAGGCATAGTTACCCCCAAAGGTTTTTCTCATCATGAACTAGCATTGATTCTCGAACCACCTCTGCATCCTCTAGTTTCCGTTCTAAACTTTAAACAGAATACAAAATGGTCCATGTGGCCTGGGACACAAAGTCCCCCCCGACGGAACAGTTTCTGGTATGGTGCAAATTTTCTTTTATCGTGCCAATTAGTGTCTGACTTGTCTTTTTGCCATGTGATGAATTAAAAATGCATGATTTGGAGGCTGGAAAGCTAACCAGCTTCTGGATAGAATCCCCTGGACACTGCCATTCTTCCAGTTGATCTTTTTGCCCTCCCTGTGTTGGCAAGTGCTGCCTCTATCGCCCACTGCTTGCATCTTTCCCTAACAGATGGTTCTTTTTACTAGTCAAGATCCAATCTGGTGATTTACTTTAATATGCTTTGGCCTAAAGAATGCCCATGACAGACAGCTAGCACAGTCTCCCGAAGCAAAATTTTGCAAAGAAAAAGTTAAGTAGACACATGCTATCTAGACTGCATTCCATTTTATGCACCCCATAAATCAGAATATTTGTCAACAACAATTAAAATGTAGTTTCCCCGGTAATAAACATTACAGGGAGGAACAAATCAAGTTTCATTTATTCTGTCAGAAACCGAAGGCGAGCGCTTCATATTATTTTGTGGATAATCTCTGAGGAGAAAACTAAGCACAATTACATTCTTGATTTTAATTAAAACTCTGGGTACCTTTCAAGTTCCGTTAGGGAGATGTCCTGGGTCTGCTTAGCTGAGGTCTGCACTGCGAAGTTAATTTGACATATAACATATTTTTCATGAGGTAACTGTCGCAGGAAGCTGTTTGTAAGAACAGGCTCTCCAGTGCCTGTGGGCCCTACAAAAAGTAATGACTTCTCCTGAAGCAGCAACTTCGCCAGGAAGTACATCTGCATAAGAGTCCCCGAAGCCTTCCCAATAATGTCATTAAGCTGGAAAGAATCAAAGGAAAAGGTGCCCAAAAGATGCTCTTAAAAATGTTTCAGTACTCACTGGACACAGAACAACAATAGAACTGAGTCACGGAATCATTTCAAATCACAATAAAAGGGAAAGCCTCCCCAGATGCCTGAAAGGCTGGCAGAGGCAGAGGTGATGGGGTGCGAGCTGGCCCCTCTGACTCCGGGAAGGCCACCGTGGAAGGCCTGCGTCCCCCATGCCCTCTGTGAGGACCCCGATCTTCGGGAGTGGGCCTCACTCTCCACTCTTAGCCATTAGTATCTATGTTACTGGACTAGGGCTTGGCTTGTAATCTGCTAGTTTTATATGTGGACCATGTTTTCAACTGATTTCTACAAAGTAATGAGCCAAGCTGCTGTGAGGGTACTAGCTAGCGTGAGCTGTGTTGGGAGGGGCCTGTCGAGGGGAGAGGCCACACCCAGGGCCCTTCTTCTTGACCCTCACCATCACCCTCCTCCCCCTCCATCCTAACCAGGATTTCCCTTCACTTGAGTCCGAAAAATTAGATTCTCCTCTGGGCGTTTCTTAAAATCATAGCAAACCGGAGCTCCCTTTGGCCTTTGGAGACCATCTTCTCCAGCTGGTCTGTTCATTCACAGATGGCGAGCCTAACGCAGGAAAAGAGAAATAACAGCTCTTCTTGGTCTCTCCAGCCATACATACTCATTGCCACCTTGGAGTCAGAAGGGCATTTGATTTATCCTTTTTGTGTTGGGGCTTTTCGCTTCCAAGCAATGATTGCTGTTGTAATGGCATTTGTGACTATTTACATAATTATAATATTATTGTCTGTATTCATGATATTGGGCACTAGATCTGTACGGCTTATTTACTACTCATTGAATGTTTGTGCCTTTAAACACCATCAACCTCCATCCCCTGGCAACAACCGTTTTACTCTCTTTTCTACGGCTTTGAATATTTTGGATTCTACATATAAATTGTACTTGTCTTTCTCTGAACTGTCTCATTTAGCAAAATATGCTCAGAGTCCATCCATTGGTGTCCCAAAGGGCAGGGTATCCTCCTTTTTTTCATGGCTGAATAATATTCTAGGTTATGGTATTTGTTCCTGTTAATAACTCAAAAGCCTCACTACAATGGATATAGGAATAAGTGTGCTATGTACGCCACATAGTAGATACCTGATTTCTGTTCTACGTTCTTGACATCAACCATCTTTACCACTCATAATAATCTTCTAAAGAAGTGAGTATTATAAACCCTGCTTTTCAGATGAGCAAACAGAGTTCAGTGGGTATAAGCAAGTTGCCCGAAGTTCTCAGCAGGCCAAACCAGGCCTCCAGCCGGGTGCATGCCAAAGTCAGCATTCCATGCCTAATGGCATCACAGAGGAGAGGAAGAGGCTTGGTTTGGACAGTGAAACCTTAAGAGAGGAATGGAGAAATGTCAGGTTAGTACTGGGTTTTGAACTGGAAGGATGAGATCCTATGTTATAAGAGAGGTATAGGGTAAGAGATCCCCCCGCTTGCTTCAAGGAGACCCATTTTCCTTCAGCTTCTTATTTCTCTTATTTATTCTCAATACCATCCTAGCACAGGGTCCCAGAGAGTAGGAGCTCAACCATCATCTGTTGAATAAAGAAAAGAAATGACTACAGACTGGCCACCCAGTGCTTATTCCCTCATTGCTAACCTTACCTCTTACTTTGCTGCCAACATTTCAATGAGGACTTTTTTAGCCACAAATGTGTCTCTCCTTCCTACCTTCCCCAAGTTTCTGAAGGCTTATTTATATCGTTGTCTTTCCAGGACTTATTTTGAAATTGTGGACTTCTTTGGCAAATACAGAAAGCCTCAGTAAAGCTGGCACTTATTCTGTGAGTTGGTACTGAGCAGGGTAAGGAAAATAAATAAACACATGAAAATAAATAAAGCCCACTTAGACCAGATCCAGTTCTGGCCACATACAGCAATTGCCAAATTTTATGTATTTCCCTGAGTCATTTTTTTTTTCATGAGGTTTTGATCATCAGAGAACATAAGGCCTGATATCAACATGGGCAGAATAAAAGAGATTAAAAAATTAATCTTACATGTTATCACCACAGAGACACACACACACAATGGTAATGATGTAAGGGGATGGAGGTGTTAACTAATCTTATTGTGGTAATCGTTTTGCAATATATTTGTGTATAAAATCATATCATACACCTTATATCTACATGTGTTATATGACAGTAGTATCTCAATAAAGCTGGAGAGAAAAAGTACCATAATGAATACACACTCCAACCTTTTGATGGCTTTTTAGGTTATTTCTTAGTATCTATGTGTTTGTTTTGATTATGATCAGAAAGTAGCAAGAAGCATCCTCTACACATAACGTTGAAAATCTGTATGTTTATCTAGGAAATGAATTCATACAAGTACAAATAAAAAAACAAAAAACAAAAAACTGGGTAGATGAAACCCTGGGTACTAACACACGCGAATTTCCTTTGACTTGCTGTTTTCTTCAAATTAACGAAACCTTACTGAGTATCAGAAGCTGCACATGGCCAGTGGAAGGGATCCCTGCTAAGCCGGATTCTGGAATGTTGAGCAACTACTGGCACTGTTGCAAAGTCCTTTATTTCTTTTGGGATCCCTCCTTTTTTCCTTTGAACTTACTAACTCCAGGATATCAAATGGCTTGAAAGAGTTCATGCAATTCTTCAGTCTCTCTTGCGGAGCTTCAGCCTTCTCATTTGTAAAAAGGGCTGTTTTGGTCTGAATGTTCGTGTCCCTTCCAAATATAACGTATTGAAATCCTAATGGCCAATGTAATGGTATTATTAGATGGAGCCGCAGGAGGGGTTTGCTTAGGTCATGAGGGCGGAGCCTTCACAAATGGGATTCCTGGCCCTGCACAGCTGTAGCCACCTTGGCCAAGTGAAGCTACAGCAAAAAGATAGCCCTCCAGGAAGCAGGTACTCACCTCACATCAAATCTGCCTGTGCCTTGATCTTGGACTTGCCGAACAGTGAGAAATAAATTTCTGTTGTTTACAGGCCACCTAGTCTCTTGGGTATTTTGTTAGAGTGGTCTGAACAGACCAAGACATTAGCGCAACAAAGTCTTGTCTTCAGTGTTGTAAGAATTAAATACAGCATTCATAATAGTAACAGTTCACATTACTATTCAAAGGTATATTTATATCTGTCTATATCAATGTCTCTCCACTTATTTATGTAATCATTTGATCCTGACAACAACCCTGTGAGGTAGACATTTTCTCTCTAACAGATAAGAAAACCCTGTTCAGTAATTGCCAGAGATCATTGCAGTGGGGCAGGTTTGTGAATTCCCTGGGGCTGACTAACTCTGGTGCTGGTCAGGTCTTCTGGGGCCTGGAACAGTGTGCTAAGCACAGAGAGGCACCTGAAAATGCACCTTGACGCTGAATTTGGATGCTAGTATTTTTCTCTGCAAAGTCAGAACTGAAAAATCATGGAGTATAAGAAGAAAATACAGTTAGTAGTGTTATGTTGTGGCTTTTATGTTTTCCAGCTTGACTTATGGTTACCCAGTCACAGTAACAAAAACGTGTATGGGCAGCCTGTCTACCCCTCGCTCTACCTCTGCTGGCATCCCATGGCTTCTTATCTGATGAAATAATGTCCCAGCATGTGGATAAGCCCAGTGAGATTTTTAGTGGGCAGGAGGTGTAATATGGAGAAAAATAGTCCAGGCTGACATGGTGAGCCAGAGATAGCCATTATGGATGATATCATTGTCCTCAATATGGCACTTGGTTGGACTTGAAAAACTCCCTCATTTTCTGCTACATGCAATTCAGGCTTGCCTTTTAACCTCTGCAGTGTTAATCTGTATAGCCACAGGATATCTTCAGTCATAAGAGTACAAATTCCTGGTCTAGAAGGTCAAAAACCACATCACCATCACTCTAGATCCTTCCTCCAGCATCCTTCCCCCTCCACCGCTAGCTCCTTGGCCCTCATCACTGCAAATCCCCTGAAGAAATGGAACATGCAGTCATTCAAAAAAAAAAAAAAATGTGTTGTTGCAAAGGTCAAAGCAGTAAACTCCAATTCAACAGAATCTAAGAAGGATTACAATTCTGATCCCCCTGTCTGGTGACAGACGTCATCTCTGGAGGAGAAAAAAGCAGCGTGCCATCAATCCACTCTAGTAGAGAGGGCAGGAGGAACCATGAATTTATTTCGGCCCTAGGAGGACTCGGGAAAATCTCCGAGGATGTGCTGTGTGCTGGTATGGCAGGAGCCCTGGCTGAGTTTTTGGTCCCTGTCCAGCATTCGCAAGGAGACTAGCAGTAGCTAATGAGCCTCTTTGAAATGATTTCTTTGCATTGTGGGAAGAAGGTCACCATAGATGGGATGTCATCTCCACTTCTGAACCGAGATGGAAAAGTGCCACTGCATAATAGTGAGTTGTCAAAGAGGGGAGAAGCAGAGGTTTAACAGAGATTCTTTTGCCCTCAGTGGGTTTGGTTGAAATTTAAAAATAATCAAACTAACTATTACGGCTCTTCTAATGGAGCAGGTGGATTGCTCTTGTATGCCCTCCCCACCCTTTTTTTTTTTTTTTTTGTAAATAGAAGAGCAAATGCTTTAAAGGATAACTTACATGTATCTGAGGGTGAAGAGAATGTCGTTAGGAAAGAAATCGTGAAAAGAATAAAGTACTAACGTAACATTAGGTTCATAGCTCATGCAAAATGAAGGTGGGATGTGAAACCCAGAAATCAAAAAATGCAGGGATGACGGATGGAAGAGGAAATGCTTTGAATTGGCTAATCTTCACAATCTGTAGTCTCAAAGAAAATTGGAGCACGCAAGGACTGTGTGTCAAAAGTTTTCGCAAGAAAGGAGAATGTTCTAAGCAGACTGAATTATAACGCTTCAGGTGGATCAGAACTCACTCAGTTCTCACTCCTTTTCCCCTTCACAAGGACTCCATGCGGGAGCTTGTTAGAAATGCAAAGTCTTAGGCCTCCTCGTCGAATCAAAATCCGAATTTTTAAGAAAATCCTAGGCGACATGCATGCACATTAAAGTTTGAGAATTTCTGATAAAGTCTAGTACTTTCTACAAGTACTCTGGAGTTATTAAGTTCTTCACCTTTTCCTCCCACTCTTTATTTACGAAATCCACTACATAATCAACTTGCAAAGAGAATTAAGCCCTATATTATCTGGCAAATACTTTCCTCCGAAAGACTGGAGATGAAGGCTGAGGCCGTCTAATGAAGCTTTCCCTTGACCTTTCCCCTGTGATTTCACCCTGTATGTTAGCAAATTTAGTCATAAATAGAAATTGCATTGTCAAAACACAGGGGCCATGCCCAATAGCAGCAACAGTCACCACTGAACTCTGTTAATTATACAAAAGGCTAGTTAGGCTCATTGTGACTGGAAGGTCAGCTAACAGCTATGTGGAGAGAATGTTCCTTGGGAATGTGTACCTTTCCAAATGACAAAATATAATTAAGATTTGAACTGTCAAATGAACTGTCAAGAACACAAATTATTATTACTACTGTCTGTCTGTCTGTCTCTCTCTCTCTCTCTCGCATTTCTTTTTAAAGCAAAGTTGAGTTACATTAAAAGCCAAATTCAGATATTAGATCCATAGGGCATTTCTGGCTTGGAATTTTTTTTCCAATAAAAGAGGTTTTCTAAGTTACTATCTCCCATAAAAAGCAGCTTTTCTGAATCTTGAGGTTGTGATAAACATATGGAGAATGTGATCTGCCTGTGGTGAATTGCTGAGAGCAAATTTTTCTAAAGCGTCTCCTATTTGCTTACAAGCTGGTTTTTTTCCAGAAAAGGTATTATTCCAAATTCTCTTGCTCAGATGATAGGAAATATGTTGGAATAATCCAGACGGACACAATGCTCATGCAAAGCTCTTTGGTCCTTGTGGATTTTCTTGTCCCTAAAATTAGCAGTATTTATGTTTCTGAGAGCTCCAGCTAAAGCTCATTTTCAATGAGAAAAATGAATGGGGAAAGGGGCAAAAAGCTGAAAAGAGGAAGGAAAGTGAATGAATCTTGATATTGGGGATAACTTAAAAATTCATTTATTCGTTTGTTCATTTTTCAGATATTTATTAAGGGCCCTGTATTCAAAATACTCTGCTAGGCATTGAGGATACATAAGAGTCATACACAAAAGACATGGTCCCTGACCTCATGGAGGTAATAGTCTAGTGAATGGTGATGAGACCAATCAGTAAAATATATATTGAGTTCTTACTCTCTTTTCTGTACTTGCTTTGTGCCTAGGTGCTCTGGGGAATGCAAAAAAAAAAAAAACAGCTATACACACAGATTTTTGGTGGTTGATTG